>NW_027508953.1:7032500-7282500 GCF_051911475.1 Siphateles boraxobius
AAAGTTAATGTGGGAGCGCTTAATGAAATGTTTTGACACAAATAGTCTTCACCCAGGGTCGTATGCAGGGTTTTCTAAATAGTGTACTGAGGTGCCAAAAGTGATCTTGCTAGGGGGTCCAGAACCCCCCACCCCGCCCCCGCCCCAGCCCCCGCCCCCCGAGGAATTTTAGATTTTCTTGATCTACACATGCATTTCAAGGTGTTTTTAAGGCCAAAAAATGGGATAACTATAGCTTTAAAAGCATGTCAGTGGGCAGTGGAATACATTTTTTGTCAAGTAGATGACAGTTTAAATTTTACAATGAATGATCCACATACAAAATGGAAATGCAGAATGTATAAGATTATTGTTCACATCACATCAAAACACAATCACATATTCCAAACAGGAATGGCCTTAAATGAGAAATGTTTCAAGGATTATTTTGCAAAGATGTTAAATTCCAATATTTGAACACATTCGAGGTACACAAATAGTAGGTATATAGTACAGTAATAATGGCAAATTATGTTTAATAGGTGCTTGTGTTGTTAAATTGAGCTTATATCCACTGTAATTAGCTAAAAAAAAATGTTAATTTCATCCTGGACACAGTATGCTTCTCTTGACCTGTAGCTGGGAGAGCGGGGAACAAAGTAATGCTTTTTGACTTTCTCAGCTTGTGTAAATTCACTTGGGGTTCAGAGTATTTCTTTTTTCCCACATTAATTTCACACGTGTCTAGATCTTGTTTAGCCTACATCTTATCTCACACTTTATGACCGAATAACTGAAGCGTCATGCGGAAATGCGCATTTTGACATTGACGAGCGCTGGTAGTCTGCTGAAACCGCTCAGATGAGAAGGTCAGTTTATCATCGCGATGTTTAATATCCTTGCAGCGCCAAATTAGAGTTTATATTAGGCAATTATTTAAAAACTTTCATTATATAATAGGCTACACATTAAAAAAATTACAGAGGTCCAGACCTGCACGTATCAGCATCTTCACATGTGGAGAAATGAGATTGGAACAACAGCAAGTCGACGGTATAATGATTGACCGTCACTGCCTTCATAGTGCACAACAGACAAATTAAATTAAGCAGAACTTTTTATAAGTTCGGTGAGTATTTTATTTTGATAATGAATAGGTTTTGATGTAAAATTAGCAGTGCTAGAATTGACATAGCCTATTGTGCGCGCACGCGAGACGCCGGCGCGAACACTTGGATTGTTTCCTATGCAGTGGAAACAAAGGAATAGGCTACTCTTATTTATGGTCATACAGATAAGAGTACATCATTCAAAACGGCAAAATGTCAATTTTTTATTTGTGTGTACATTAAAAATGACTACAAAATGTCATGCCTTTTAAAAATAAAAAAAACAACAGGATGCCGGTTCTGCCGTCTCTGTCTCCTTCTGGCGCGCGTGCCCAAAAAACGACCAAAACACAGCGAATACTTGATGCACAGGCATAAGAAATATAGATAGATTATCTATCTATAGAAACCTTTAAAAGCATACTTTTTTATTATTTGACATTAAATGCATTAGGCCGATAAGTCACTTTGGAATAAATAGCAAGTTTTCAGATGATAAAGAAAACATGACTTATAGTCATGGAAAAACGGTAGGCTGTTATAAATTATTTCGCGGACCCCCTGGCTATCGTTCACGGACCCCCAGGGGTCCGCGGACCCCACTTTGAGAACCACTGTTCTAGATAACAATAGCTAGTAGATAACGGATAGCATTGTTAATAACTGTAAGGGACCAATTCATAATGTTAGATTACTTACAGCTTGCGGTTGTGATGTCAACATGGTCGGAACAGCATCTCTTTTCAGAAGTAGCCGCGTAGAAAAGCCTTCTTGAAACTGTTCAAGGTTTTCAAAACAGTCTGGGGTGAAATGGTTCGAGCACATTGATAATTTCGTGTTGAAGCTCACAGGGATCTTGTTGTACAAAACCATCAACCATGCCCGTTGAATGTTTGGTTCCTTGGGAAGACAATGAAAAGTGCCCACATTCCCTGTACAGCCGGGAACACTGCAGTAACGACCATGACTCATTTTGAAGATCCTTTAAAAACGTCCAAACTTTCTTTGTAATACCAGAAGCAGTAAACTTAGCGCGGCGGCTAAACTGTGTCTGACTACACGACCACCATTGATATAACTGGGCCCAAGAAGTGGGCTGTGTCTATGCAAATTTAGGGGCATAACAAAGGTACAGATCAGATCCAAATAAGGAAATCCCCCAAGTGTTACGTCACATCTGAGCTGATTTGAGATCCGAAAGTTTTACAGCTGCAGTTGAAAGTCCCTCGTCCACGGCAAACCCCAATACCTCTCTTCCCGGACGTGCATGATGAGATCTCGAAGTCCAAGAAGACCCCCTTGTCTTCTGGGGACCGCTCGCTGATCTCATCCGCCTTTCCTCCCCTCGATGGGGCCGCTGCCCATGGGTACACTGGGGTCCCCCCGGCTGAACGCTCTGTTGCGATGCTATGTGTCCTCAGAGTGCTTCTTCTCGGCGCAATCCTAAGCACCCGCCCGTGGCCTGTAGTTTTTCGTCTACGCTTGTGGCGAGATCCTATAGCGCCACGGGACTGGCACCATGGGACTCAGTTCTTTCCAGGAGTTGGTAGCAGGACCACTCCTTTCCCCGGGGGAGGGCCAGGGAAGAATCCTTATTCTCCAAAGAGCTGACTCTCCCGTCTCTGAGCACAGAGAGTTCTCGGACGTCACAGAGCGCCCCCCACAAGCCGTGCTCTCCTCGTCCCCCTCTGTCCCAGAGGTGGTTGACACGGCGTGCCGTCCACGGACCGCTTCGCCCCTGTCCCCCTCTGTCGCCAGACCCCTGGCAGAGCAGGCCCCCGCGGGACGACCAGCCTGGTCCTCCCTTGGTCCCCTCTGCCAGGGCGCGGTTGCTAACTGTGCCCCCACATCGGGCCGCTATGCCGTCCACGTTTGGCCCAGTTACTCCGCTTCGCTGCCCACCGGGGGGACGCCTGTGGTTCGCATGATCCCGCTGGTTCAGTTCCTGGGAGCCTGGTTAGAGCTTCCCCGTCTGTCCCGCTGGGTCGCGCGGACCATCAGGCTCGGCTATGCGATTCAGTTCGCACGGTCTCCTCCCCGCTTGGGGAGTCCGCTCCACTTTTGTCGGTGGCTATGCCCCCTTCATGAGAGCAGAGATTGCCACCCTGCTGGTGAAGGGTGCAATCGAGACTGTCCCTCCAGCCGAGATGAGGTCCGGCTTCTACAGCCCCTACTTCATTGTCCCCAAGAAAACCGGTGGGTTACGGCCAATCCTGGACTTGCGCGTGCTGAACTGCTCCCTTCACAGGATGCCGTTCAAGATGCTCAAACGTGTTTTCGAAAGCATACGGCCCAAGGATTGGTTTGCAGCGATCGACCTGAAGGACGCCTACTTTCATGTCTCCATTCTCCTCGGTTTTCTTTCGAGGGGCAGGCATCCAGTACGCGGTTTTCCCTTTCGGGCTAGCCCTGTCTCCTCGCATCTTCACGAAGGTCGTTGAGGCTGCCCTTGTTCCCCTTCGGGAACACGGGGTTCGCATCCTGAGTTATACCGACGACTGGCTGATCATAGCTCACTCTCGAGTTCAGTTTTGCAAACACAGGGACCTAGTGCTTCGGCACCTAGCTCGTCTGGGCCTTCGGGTCAACTGGGAGAAGAGCAAACTTTGCCCCGTGCAGAGGATCTCTTTTCTCGGTATGGATATCGACTCGGTCGCCATGTCCGCGCAGCTAACGAGCGAGCGCGCGCAGTCACTGCTGACTTGCCTGAGACAGTTCGAGGGCAAGAGTGCGGTTCCACTGAAACTTTTTCAGAGGCTCCTGGGGCATATGGCTTCTGCAGCCGCGGCAAGGCCGCTCGGATTGCTACATATGAGACCGCTTCAGCTTTGGCTTCGCGACCGAGTCCCGAGGTGGGCATGGCAACACGGCACCCTCCGAGTAACAGTTACTCCGACCTGCCGTCAGACCTTCACGCCGTGGTCAAACCTCAGTTTTCTACGGGCCGGAGTGCCCCTGGAACGAGCTTCGCGGCATGTTGTTGTAACGACAGATGCCTCCTCCACGGGCTGGGGTGCCATGTGCAATGGACGTGCTGCCGTGGGCTCCTGGACAGGACCCCGTCGCCTCTGGCATGTCAATTGCCTCGAGTTGCTGGCCGTACGTCTTGCTTTGCGCCGCTTCCGGGCCGTGCTCAAGAACCAACACGTACTAGTCCGCTCAGACAATACCGCCACTGTAGCGTACATCAACCATCAAGGTGGTCTACGCTCCCGCCGTATGTCGCAACTCGCTTGCCACCTCCTCATATGGAGTCAGAAGCATCTGAGGTCGCTTCATGCCATTTATATCCCCGGAGCCCTGAACTGTGCAGCCGACGAGCTCTCACGGCTTCAGCCACTCCCTGGAGAAAGGCGACTCCATCCCCAGTCGGTCCAGCTGATTTGGGACCAGTTCGGGGACGCACAGATAGATCTGTTTGCCTCCCAAGACTCGACCCATTGCGCCCAGTTTTATTCCCTGACCGAGGGCACGCTCGGCACGGATGCTCTGGCGCACAGCTGGCCGCAGGGCCGCAAGTATGCGTTTCCCCCAGTGAGCCTTCTTGCGCAGACCTTGCGCAAGGTCAGGGAGGACGAGGAGCAGGTCATTCTGGTCGCGCCGTAATGGCCCGCCGGGACCTGGTTCTCCGAACTAGTACTCCTCGCGACAGCACCTCCCTGGCCGATCCCTCTGAGGAAGAACCTTCTTCCTCAGGGACGGGGCACCCTATGGCACCCTCGTCCCGATCTCTGGAACCTCCACGTGTGGCTCCTCGATGGGACGAGGCAGGTTTGAGTACCCTACCACCAGCGGTGGTGGCTACCATCACTTCCGCTAGGGCGATGTCCACGTGACACGTCTATGCGTTGAAGTGGAACCTCTTCGTCAGCTGGTGCTCTTCTCACCGAGAAGACCCCCGGAGATGCTCGATCAGCGTTGTGCTTTCCTTCCTTCAACAGGGGCTGGAGCGAAGGCTGTCTCCCTCCACCCTGAAGGTCTACGTTGCGCTATTACCGCACACCATGACCTCATCGAAGGTAAGTCGGTGGGGAAGCACGACCTGGTTGTCAGGTTCCTGAGAGGAGCGAGGAGACTAAATCCGCCTCGCCCTCCTCTCGTTCCCACTTGGGACCTCTCAGTGGTTCTAACTGCCCTGAAGAGTGCTCCATTTGAGCCACTGCAATCAGTCGAGCTTAAATTTCTGTCTATTAAGACAGCGCTCCTGGTTGCACTGGCCTCCATCAAGAGGGTAGGGGACCTGCACGCATTCTCCGTTGACGAAGCGTGCCTGGAGTTCGGGCCGGCTTACTCTCACGTGATCCTGAGACCCCGGCCTGGATACGTGCCCAAGGTTCCTACCACTCCCTTCGGGACCAGGTGGTGAACCTGCAAGCGCTGCCCCTGGAGGAGGCAGACCCAGCCTTGCACTGCTCTGTCCAGTACGCGCTCTCCGCACCTATGTAGACAGGACGCAGTGTTTCAGGACCTCAGACCAGCTCTTTGTCTGTTATGGTGGGAAGCTGAAGGGAAAGGCTCTTTCCAAGCAAAGGTTGTCTCACTGGATAGTGGACGCCATTGCCTTGGCATACCAGCAGCAAGGTCGACCGTGCCCCCTTGGTGTGACTGCCCACTCCACCCGGAGTGTGGCGTCTTCTTGGGCTCTAGCGCATGGCGCCTCGCTAACAGACATCTGAAGAGCAGCAGGCTGGGCGACACCTAACACATTCGCCAGATTCTACAATCTCCGAGTGGAGCCAGTGTCCTCTCATGTACTCGCTTCAACCAGCTAGTACTGGATCCGCTCAGGTGTCTTCGCTTGCTCGCCATTCCACTCCATGGACTGGATACGTGCGATATTTCCTCAGGTGAGCTTCTCCGAAAGCCCTGAGTTCCTCCAGCACTCCTGACGCCGGCGCCAGTGTCTATTGCCAGCACGTCGGCTAGGTGCCTCCCGTGTGCATGGTCCCTCCTCTGAGCGACCCCCACATGTGTATTTCCACTGTAAGCCTCTCTGAGCATGTGTCTTTCCCTTGGCAAGCCACCTTGCCACCCCTGGGGTTGAAATATTCCACCTGCGGCTGGACACCCCAGTGTTCTCCATATGCATCCCTTTGGGTCATATGTGTATTTTCTAAGTCCCCCCCTCTGGGTTGGCAATAATTGCATATTTTCTCTAAACTATGGGATATGCTCCCCAGTGTACCTTGGTATTCCTGTGCTAGATAGGAGTCCTTCGTCCGTGCCAATCTCACGACAAGGATCTCAGATTTACGCAGGGCACTGGAAGACAGCCGAGAAGGTGGCGTGATTAGACTGGTAACCCCATTCGCTGCATCCGACGTAACTCGGAGTGACAATGAAAGGGAACGTCTCGGTTACGTATGTAACCCTCGTTCCCTGAGTAGGGAACGGAGACGTTACGTCTTCCTGTCACTTTCCTCTGTACCGCGGGGATCGCCTGAGCTCAGTCTTGGCTCCTCAGCGAAGAAACATATCTGCATGTTGCCGGCGTCCTCCTTTTATACCCACGAGGTAAGGCGGAGATACGCTATGCAAATTCCGCAGACCCACGGCATTTCTTTGCCATTGGCTCGTTTTGTATTACTCGAAGTCGATAGGTGTTCTAAGCGAAACCCCATTCGTCGTCATCCGACGTAACGTCTCCGTTCCCTACTCAGGGAACGAGGGTTACATACGTAACCGAGACAATTTGCATTCTATCACCCCTTCAATAGTTAGTAAGGGAGTTGTTAAGTTTATGTATTTTGTATTAGGGATGTAGAATATGGATATGGTCATGCAGAATAAGGCATTAATATGGGCTTCATAAGTACTAATAAATAGTCAATAGCCTAATATGCATTCTAATAAGCAACTAGTAAATAGTGAGAATTGGACCCTAAACTAAAGTGTTACCCAAATATGTTACAAATGTACAGTGCTAGTATTCAATCTCATGCAGTTTTGCTTCTTTTTGCAGTAAATTACTTCCATTTGTCTTTGTATTATTAGCACAACATCATGGGCACTTTAAAGATGTATTTGATGTAAATAAATAGTTTATAGGGACTAAAATCTGTGCAATATTTTATATTAAATTGTAATATTGTATATTTTTTAACAAGAAGTTTCAGAAAATCGAATAATGTCTTTTGAAACATTTAAGATTTGAAATGTCTTTAAAAGAAGTCTCGTCTGCCCACCAAGGCTCTTGATTTGATCAGAAACACAGTAAAAACTGTAATATTGTGAAATATCATTACAATTTAAAATAGCTTTTTTATTTTAATATATTTTAACAAGCTGAATTTTCAGCATCATTACTCTTTACTCTTATTAGTCTTCAGTGTCACATGATCCTTTAGAAATCATTCTAATGTGTTGATTTGGTGCTAAAAATAAAACTTATTATTATCAATATTGAAAACAGTTGTTCTGCCAAAATTGTGGAAACTATGATATTGTCATGGTGGCCATGTATATTAAATCCGACGAGTAACACTGAATGAACGATCAAGTTGAACCTTAAAAAAAACACCAAAGAGAACATATAATAATATCACAGAACCATAAATATTAACAAAAGACCCGGAACCGAGTAAACTAAGGGCTCATATACACAGAGAGGATCATTAATGGAAACAAGGAACAGGTGAAAACTAATCAGCAACCATAGAGACCAACAGTAAACTAGAACTAAGGTAAAACAGAGACAGCACGTCAAGTAAAACGGCACAAGATAATGAAACCACGCAGACACAGAGAGAACATACAAACTCCACACAGAAAGGACTTCTGGCTCAGCTGGGACTCGAGCCAGGGACCTTACTGCTGTGAGGAGACACAGTGAGCCACTGTGCCGCCCCACAAAACTGCTATGAATATGTAAATATTTAAAATGTTTATCCAGTATATTTCATCTTTAAAATATAAAACTTTTTGCAGGCATTTTGCAGCAGTTTGCCATCTCTGAGGCCACACTCTTAGCCTGGACCTCTATGGATGGAGACAGTTTCTGTGTGGACTCCAACCAGGGCAGCGTGGCTCACCTCAGTGAGGTTAACCAGGAGAGCATCACTAGCAGAGGTGAGGGTCACAAACAACTTTCATTCAGAATTACTACCTTGTGCCGGAACAGAATGCAGACATTGTTTTAATAAGGCACTATGTTTTCTGTTATGCTACATCAACGATTTGTCATTTTGCTTACTCTGCTTGACTACAGATGAATAGAACAATCGTTTAAGCTACGGCTGAGATATTACAAGCACACACTTCTTAAGCTCATGCTTGCACGATTATTTCACTGGCCGTTTAAAACCTTGTGAATATTCAACCGCTCTTGCAGTAAGAACTGTTTGGATTTTTTGACAGGAGACATATAACCAAACCTCTTTGTTTCACTGATGTTAGCTCTTAGATATTTCTGCAGTTTTTATTTATATTGTTTACCTAGCCTTGACTGATGTGCCTTGGAGTCCATTTGACAGGTCTAGAGCGCATTGCCACCACTCTATTTAGTGTGTGGAAATGTGTCAGAGATGCCTGATAGCTGCAGGCCCAAAGGCAATGGGGGAGAATCGCGGAGCAGCGGCTTTCCTGAGGTTCAGCTGTCAGAGCTATAAGAAGCCAGGTTGCAGTGTAACACCAAACAAAAAGGATCTCTTCAACCTGATTATGTCAAAATAATGAGGAATTTAATGTAGCGGAGTATTGTAACGATGAAAAATCATGATTGTTATAGTTTTTGAAATGGTATTAGAAACTAATTGGCTGAGAGCGTTTTCCTGCCATGCGATATCTATCCTGTATAATCTGGTAACACTTTATTTTACAGTGTTTTTGTTACACGTAGTTACTATAGTAATAACTATAAATTATTCATAATTACATGCAACGAACCCTAAACCAAACCCTCATGCTAAACATAACCCTTATAGTAAGTACATGTAGATAATTAATATTACTCAGTACTTATATGTATAATTACACTGTAACACAGACAACTTAAAATAAAGTGTAGCCCGTTATTTTAAGGTGACATAGTGTACTTATTCAAAAAAGTTTCGGAATCCCAGGATTAGAACATAAAAAGAAATTCTCTGAGAAACCACTTTGATTCCATCTGCATTTGAATTCTCCACTTCACCTCACGACCTTTCGTCTGTCTCTCCTTAATTTTCACTTCTGTCCTTCAGACCAGCCGTTGCATCATTCCTCTGCAGACGTGTGGCCTCACACTTACGTCTCCCAAGGCCTTTACTGTCTCTCCTCATCTGATGCGTGGGAGCCAATCAGCAACGAGCCGTCAGGCATGGCCTCTCCCGCTGCCGGCTCTTATATCATGGGGGGCGGGGCTTCGGGTGAGGGTTTTGACGGCTCCACCCACTATCTGACGCAGCAGCAGTTGACGTTGCAACAGAACAACCTACAGCAGTTCCAACAGTATCAGCAGTACCAGCAGCAGCAGCTCATGCAGTATCAACAGGTCAGAAAGCACACGCTGTCATGTTAACATGCTCAGAGAAACACTACAGAGTTCTGTGGAGTACTACAACTTGATCTTTTGTAGCCGGGTGTTGTCAAAGACTTTTAAATCATGCTCCTGGGGACCCACTGTTCAGTACATTTTAAATGTCTCCTTTATTAAACACACCTGATTCAGATCAGCTAATTAGGAAAGTGCTCCATGTACTGAACTGAGTGTGTCAGATTAGAGAGACATACAAAACATGCAGAGCGTTGGGTCCCCAGAACCAGGATTGAAAAATCCCTGGTCTACGGGATGGAGCTGTCGGTGGTCTCGTTGTTTGGAGAACAGCACTGACCATGACTTAAAAGGGTGATGGAGTGCAACTGTCATGTCTTGCATGAGATGAATCTGGAGCATCTTACTGTAGGAAAACGATACACATTCAAAACACTATTCAGTTCCGGATAAGAAATACTACAGATTCGCTTTATAATGTCATTATATGTAAATATGACAACTAATCTCATTAAAACTGTTGCAATAAGTTGTAAATAGTAAAATTAAACATTTGTCATTTAGCTTCTTTAGTTAGCTTGAAATTTGCAGAATACTACTGCTCAAAAGTTTGGGGTCAGCAAGATTTATTTTTTTAAAGATTTTTTTTATTCATCGAGGATGACAACCAAAGATGACATTCAAATATTTACATTATTACATACATATTGTATTTTAAATAAATGCTGATCTTTTAAATAATTAATCTTTTAAATCCTGAAATATTAAGCAGCATTACTGTTTTCAACATTGATAATGATAAAAAAAATGTCTACAACATAAAATTAGCATTTTATAATAATTTCTGAAGTATCATGAGATACTGACTGAAGACTGTTTGACTGAAGACAAATTTCAAAAATTTGATAAAATATCTTTAAATACTGTTTTTAATACTGTAAATAGTCAACAGCTATTTTAAACTGTAATTATATTTCTAAATTACTGTTTTACTTTGTGTTTGATCAAAGAAATGCAGCCTTGGCGAGCAAAAAAGACTTCTTTCAAAAACATTAAAAAGTTCCTAAACTCATCAGTAAATAAACTTAGAATATGTTGTTTTTATAATAAATAATAAGTAAATAACCAATTTTAATCAGTAGTTTTACACACAAAAAAAATAATTTTCATCATTTGCAACGTTCCTTGGGATTGTAGTAGCACTTTTGTACTTTGTCAAATCGAAGTGTTTTACCAATTACCACTTCATACTGTACATTCTCAACATTCTCAATTCTTTTTCTCGTGCTTTCTCTTGAAGTCATTGGAACATCGACTCCACAGCGCCTCACACTCCTTACAAGCCACGCCCAACAGCACTATTCACAGTTTGGGCCTGCCCACTCACCCGAGACTAGCTGACCTCTGGGCGGCGGCTCAGGTGGAGCCCCATCAGGTGGAGTTGATGGGACACATGGGCTTGTCCACGGCTGATATGGGCATGGGGGAAATGTACGGCGAGGAATCTGTCATGGAGACTGAATGCATCCCGGAGCAGCAAGAGGAGGAGGAAGCCAAGGTAGGATATTTAATTTCTACATCATTCACCACTTTATGTTAACATCATAAAAAAAAATCTCTCTCTCTCAAGGAGGATGATATAACACTTACCCTTGAACCCGAGCCAACATCCGTAATTTCCGTCCTGACACAGAGAGAGGACTCCTCCCCAGCTGGGGTCATGAGCCCAGGAAGAGCACCAGCACAGCCATTGGCTGAGCACATGACCTACGAGGTCACATCCTGCGTCGTCCAATCGCTGGAGGAGAAGGAAGAAGAGATGGAGGATGGGGCTGTAGTTGTTGTGGCGACCAACTGAAATTGAGGGCCAGCTGAAAGGACGGAACGAGGAACATAAAAAAACGAAACTGTCTGTGAAATTATCAAACCAATTAAGCTATTGTATATGCCCTTTTACCCCAGATGTGTACTCGTAAAAACTGTTACATCAGGAACAGATTTATTCGCTATAAACGCTGAAAGTGTGCTCTCTCGGAACGGCGGGCGCATATAGAGCCCAAACGTCGGAGAGCGTCGAAGCCGGGATGATGCGTTATATGTGCTCCTGCTGTTTTATTGCGGGAGTGCTGAAGTCCAAGGCCGCTTGCGAATGAAAACAAAGAGTGCAATACTGAGAAATCAAAACAACCAAAAGAAAGTGCATGCGTTTTTTGAGTATTTAAGTGACTGAATCAACAGTATCAACATAGTAATAATATATATATTGATTTTTGTAATAAAACTAAAAACCACTGAAACAATATGTATTTGTATATATAACATGTATGTACTGTATGTATGTAAGTACGAATGTATGAGTGTGTCTTTAAAGGTATATTCTGGAAAAAAAAAACCTGTTACGAATTTACTGTTTGCGTGAAGTGTCCCCTATATGTACCTCCAACACACACGCACACACACACACGCACACACACACACACACACACACACACACACACACACACACACACACACACACACACACACACACACACACACACACACACACACACACACACACACACACACACACACACACACACACACACACACACACACACACACACACACACACACACACACACAATTTTCGTTCTTAATGTAACCAAGCACAATACTGCCCAAATGGAAACAGTGCTGCCCTTTTCAACATCCTAACTGTATTGTTACTAAGACTTATGCACTACTATGGACATAGACGAATGTATTGCCCATCTTCTTTAGCGACAGCCCAGTTCTGTCCTAAAGTTTTTTTCAGTTCTACTTCATTTTTTCATCGATGTCTGTGTTTATCTGTTTGTGTACTGCCTGGCTGAGCTGCTCAATATTGATTTGCACTGAACAACAAAAAGAAAACTGAAGAGTCATCATCATCATTCCGGGAAGTTCCATCAATCTTCTCATGCAAAAAGATGAGGAAACTTTGGATACTTTTAATCTGTTGAGTCTGAGACTACAGGAAACCAAAGTGGGAATCCTGAAGACAACTCATGGATCCATCCATTTCAAGTTTCGATGAACTATTTGCTTCATGTATATTTTCCATGTTAAGTTGTCGCTTTCGAATCCTGTAGCTGACATAATACAATGAGATAAACTCATTACCTCAGTAAAATCATGTGGTAATGGGCTAATTGACATGTTTGGTCAGAGTATGTTTTTGTCACGACAGACCGTATGACTGTGGAAAGTGTTGAAAAGAAGGTGCTTTTCTGGTTTGTGCTTGCAGGCTTTCCTCTAATTATTTAATCAGCTGTAATTGAAATACCCGCTGCAGAAAGAAGTGCCCTCGACTACTAGTGTGCACATCTCAAATCTTTGTCGATACTTGTATACGTTCCAAAAGAGGGAAAAAAAGTGTTTTGGATGTGGCAACATTAACACTAATTTAGATATTCTTTGATGATTTTGAGAGTTTTGATTAATGCCGTTATGCAATGCTGAGGCAAAATTTATTTTTCTATACTAACAAGGCCTGCAAGTTGTCATTCTTTGTGATATTTCGAACATCGTAGGACTAGTATCTGCTGAAGGAGAGTCATTTTCAATTGCTGTATTTGGATCGAAATGCAAAACCAGACAAAATTAGAAAGAAGTGAATAATCTTTTGTGTTCAACAAACAAAATCACATTCTTTGGAAAATACACTTTTAGCATCTTCGATGTAAGAGCTCTTTGTGAAATGTCCAAAGGATGGCAACATTAATAGCTGACAGCAAAGATGTCACAAGGTCATAATTCTGTCATACTCTGTGAAATATGATGCATTTAGTGCAAAATGACAAAGAAATGTGGTGAAATCAGAATGGGATTTCTGAATTCAGAAATAAAAAAAACAAAGCTAGTTAGGTAACGATCTTGCAGTTTCTTCAACTCCATTCGATGTCATCATGTAACCTCATTCAAATCATGTGCATTTTAATGTGCTGTAAATAAAATCCCTATTGTGAAGCACTGTCTCATTTGTTAACGGCTTTAGAAATGATCAGTAACGAGAAATAGAAATATATTAGAATATTCTCTCACTGTGACGACCCAGTGTCTTGTTCGTCCCGGACGAGCCCCCATTTTTTTACAGCCTGTGGCTCAAAAGGTCGCAACAAATAAGGGACACACAAATTTGGCAAAATGAACTCAAGGTTTATTAACAAAAATGCAAATAAGACAAAACAGTTGTTAATGTAACCGTCAGTAAGGTCAGTAATGTAGAGTAAAATGTGTGCATGGAATGGAATGTGCCGTAGCCATGGTGGAGGAGCACAAAAGATAATTAGAAATGATCACAAAATCCAAAAGAAAAATGCAGCCACCCAAAGGGTGGTAAATGGCTCCTTTTAAAGGGCACAAGGATATAGAAGTCAAGTGTGTGTGATAAAGCCACTTATGAAGCAGGGCTCGACAATAAGGACTGCCCGATGGCCCTTTCATGCGCTTGAATGGACATATTCATGAATAATATTCATAAATAAATATGTCGAGTTTGCGAGTATCCTAGTAAACATAGTCTGTTATATCTTAAGCAAACATAAACAGTTGAGAAAGAAAATGCATGTGTAACAGTATATTGGATCCGTGTAGCTCTTAAAGTGGCAGCAGCTTAATAAACCTGCTGCTGTCTTCGTTTTAATGTTAATTAATCAATAGAGGACAAAGACAAAAAAATCACTCACTGCTCTTGACTTTTTTATACTTTCTATACCTGAAAATTACTGTTAGACTTACCTGAAAAACGTGAAAAGCAGTGCTTATTTTATTTATATGTTTGTTCTATTGCTCATAATTTGATTATTTGTAATTTGTTATTTTATTACTTACAGTTTACTTGCCTATAACAATATTTGAAATATATAGTTAGGCTAGTAATTATTTTATTTATTTATTACTTTTTTGTTGTTGTGGGGCCACAAAAAAAACAAAAACAAAAACAATTAACCACTGGCCCGACCGGGCCACTAGAAAAATCCTTAGTGTTAAGCCCTGTGAAGGAATCGTCCAATCATCCGGGGGATGAGACATTTATTATTCCACATCGCTGACAGTAATCTTAAAATGTATATGCCATGAAAGTTTTTTCTTATTTAAAATTTGTCACTGTTGAATTATTTATTCCTAGAAGATACCAAGATTGAAGGTTTTTAGATATATAAATGTCCTTCCTTAGGTAAACTACAAATTTGAAACAACGAGACAAAACAACATCATTAACCTTTCAAAATGACTTTATAATACATTTTCTGTCAGTTTCTCATAATGTCAAGAGGGAAAGAGATGCATAAATAAATTAATAAATAAGACAAAAACAAACAAGCAAAAATTGAGGGAAATAAAGTGATTGCTCACTGACTAAACAGACACAAAAATCACATTAATTTACCTGAAACATTTAATCGAGGACAGTAGATCACATGATCCAACAGTGATTGTACATAAATAGCAGAGTCCATTGGTTTAAAGACATGAGAGACACCTGAGAGAGAGTTTTGAGAGAAAAGATTGAAAGATGACAGCAGGACATGAAGGGTTTCATTAAGAGACGACAGTGTGCACACCCTGAATTTTAATCGCTTAAAATGTGTAACTCGAAAAGGGCACGAGGAGAATATGTTTCAGGTGAAAAGTAGGTTCAGATTTTGAAAAGGTTCACAATGTGCCCCCTGCAGGCCACATTTTGTTTCAGATATTTTTGAAAACTACAGAAGTATAATGCAGTGAAAATGTTCCTTGTTTGCAATGTCTTGGATTTTTTGTAAATTTTTGCTCATTTGGTAATATAAAAAGGGTCCAGGCCCTTTAATAAAGGGTTGCATATGAAAATGTCCAGGTGCATGAAGACTTTAAGTGCTTTTATGAGGTCTGAAGAATGTCACGGACTGCCGCATGTAAACCTGATTTAGCATTATCAGCATAATTTATGCCAACAAGGACAATGTTAATGTTTCAGCTAGATATAAAACCATTTTTTTCCCCATTTCCCATTTTTGTTTTCAGATTCCCACTGAAAAGACTTTGAAAATTTGACCATAATCTCAATAACAAGTCTCTTGATACATGATATATATTCTACTAGGGCAGTTTACAATTTTTTAACAGGATTTTTTAGAATAGAGAAAAGGAGGAGGAGCAAGTGGAAGAGAAAACATTTATTTACAGACATGTATAGAGGAAACAGAAATAAACAGGGGAGGTGTAAGTAGAAAAAAAGTGGATTAAAAAGGCAGAAAATTTACTGAAATTTTCGGAGAGAGAAGAGAAAGATCAAGCGGACAAAGAAGAAGAAAAGGAGGGGGAAATGTGCAGAAAATTTAGAGGAAGAAGAAAAATATTATTCTCTTATTTTTTTTATTTTTCCTCTAAAGAGGAAGAAAAGAGGAAAATAAAATTATTTACAAAAAGAGAATAAAGAAGAGAAAGGGGAAGAGGAAATGGAAAAGAGAGAGGATGAAAACAAATTGAGTGGGGCAAAGGAACAGATGCTTTAAAACCTTCTAAACGAGCAATGAATCAAAAACATGAAATAGTTATGTAAAAATAAAAGTGGACAAAATACACGGATCACACCGCAAATACAAGAAAAACTAACTTTTCTTGTTTCTAAAGGGGCTCCTCGTCCTCGTTTTCTTCACCCTCTTTGTTTTCGGGGACGGGCTGCAGGGTGGAGAGAGGGATGGGGGGTGGAGAGGAGGAGGGCGGCAGGGTTGGGCTGCTATCACCACTTCCTGCCTCACTGTCACTACTTCCTGTCCCGCTACTGCTGCTCCTGCTCCTGCTGCTGCTTACTGTGGTTGTGCTACTGCTGTTCCCCACAATCACCTCCCGTTTCACGCCCTCAATCCACACCTCCATCTCCTCCTTCCCTTCCTTCAATGGGGCCGCTGGGCCAGGGGAATGGGCGTGAGGGACCACGGGTGCGGACAGAGGCGAGGAAGGAGCTGTGGTGGAGACGGGCGAGGATGGAGGGGAAGAGGCCTGAGGGGGCTTTGCAGCTTTTCGAATGGTGTCACGAAAACTGGCCAGAGGGGGGCGCAAGCGCACGCCACTGCGCGTTGAGCCCTCGATGGCTTTTTGGAGCTGATGAAGAAGAAGAAAGGATGGTTAAACATTCTGAATTCGGAACAGCATACTAGCAAACTACTCTTTCTATGACAAAAATAGTAGTTAGCATGCGGTTCTGAATTAAGCAACAGTAAAATAAGCAAATTCAGCAAAAGACAATTAACTAGCAGACAACAGATGGATAAGCTACTACCTCTTTCAGCGCTACAACTCCCACCAGTTTTCCAGTATTGGTTACATAGGCATGACTGAGGCCCAGCAAAGAGAACAGGGTATGAGTCTGGTGAAAAACAGTAATGTTTTTATTGACCTTCAAAATCCAGAATCATCTTCGGAGTCTGGATAATTTTATATAATCATCATCATCATCATCAAAAAAAGTGAGTTGATAAAAAGCTAAAGATGAATAAAGTCATAAATAATTTTTAAATTAAAAAAATGAATTAAAATAAAATGCCTTGTGGCCATTAATGGACAACAGAGAATCATGAACACGTGAAAGTGCTGTTGAATTATCAAAATGTAAAATCTCAGAGGGTTTTAAAAAAAGTTGGGGAATCCCTGATTTACGCAAAAAAATAGGAATGCGCTGGCATTAATATTCTTGCTAATACAGATAAGCCGATAATTATTTAAAAATATTAAATCATTGCATTAATTTAATATATATGTTTGTATGTATGTATGTATATATATATATATATATATATATACACACACACACACATACAAATATATATATTTTGTCACCATTAGGCTTCTGTTTGACTTTCAATTTGTTTTGTTTTGCCACGTGTGTTCCCCAGTCTGAGTTTCCTGCCACCAATCTGTTTCCATGGACACCCATCACATTCCTCACAGCTGCCTGTCGTTTGTTGTAATCATCTCTCTGTATTTAGTTCCTGCTTGTATTCAGTTCTGTGTCCGGTACTGTTTGTGTTTACATGCTCTTACACCCGTCTGCCTGTTTACCTGTCTGAGTATTAAAGTATGTTTTTGGATTTTATCTTCTGCCTCCGTCTTCCCTGAACCACCCTCGTGACAGAATACCGGACCCCAAAATGGATAATTTGGATTTCATACAACTTGCTCAGAAGAGCAAAAACTTTTTGACTCTCACAAGAGACTTTTCCGTTCTAGCAGTCACCAGCCCCTTCGAAGACGAAACTCTGAAAACCCTGTTCTGGATCGGGGCTAATTTCCATCAACACATTGACCTCCCAGAGAGCGTCGAGCCCCGATCCAGTACACAGCCAGACCCAGAGCCCGGATTACCACCCTCGACCACGGAGAACTCGTGTGTGTGCCCCTCGCAGACGGAGAGCTACCACCCGCCACGACGGGAGTCAGACCAGGGGTGTGAGCCCACGACATCTGCCGACGAGGGAACCCAATCCACGCATCATGAGAATTGGCTGAAAGATTCTTCTGAGGAACAACCGTTTCCCACCCTGTCCCACCCGTCATCCACATCATCGTTGTCTTCAGACCTGTCCAGTGACTGCATCCGCCCTATCATCAACCTGTCAAGTCCCACCATCTCACCTCAAGGCTAAGCCAGTCCTCCAGCACTGCCATTGCTTGTTGTTCGCTGCCCTACATCGTCTCTGGGGAGGCTCCCGGACGTCGAGACGCAGGTCAGCTCACCATCCGCAGCACTCTGGTATGAGGATCTCGTGGCTTCGTCTCCAGCCTCAGTCCTCTGCACTCCATCTCTGCCTGTCGACCTGCAGGCTCCGTCTTGGCTCCTCCCACCTACGCCTCCTCCAGAGACCCTCGAACCATCGGCTGCAGCGGGTTCCCTCGTCCTGCCGGCTCCCCCTTGGTCAGTCGTCACCCTGCCTTCACCGCGGACTTACGGTCCGTCCGCTACGCTCCATCCCTCCACCCCTTTGGCTTCAGCGGGCTCCTCCTTCCCTTCGGCGTCACCTCTGTCCTCCCTCACTCCACCTCCGCCGCTGCTCTCGGGCACTCTGGCTCCATCTCCAGCACTTGTCGCCGAGATGTCGCCTGGGTCTCCAAGACCAGCATCGTCGTTGGAGTCCACCGGCTCTCCATCTGCGCAGATGAATCCTGCCGCCGAGTCTCCGTCGGTCATCCCCCAGCTACCGTCAGCCTCTTCTCCACCTGGTCTCTTCCCGCCGTCTACTCTGCTGTGGGCTGTCGGTACTGGACGGCTCTGGGTCTGCGTCACCAGGCCATCTACATCTGTGCCGTCAGGGAATCGTCGTCTTCCCCTCACCATCCTGCCACTCCAGCCTCTCTTCTGCACTTCGTCTTCGTCTTGTCCACCACCTGAACCTCCTCCGCTCCCCAGATAGGCTTCTGTTTGACTTTCAGTTTGTTTTGTTTTGCCACAGGTGTTCCCCAGTCTGAGTTTTCCTATACACCAATCTGTTTCCATGGACACCCATCACATTCCTCACAGCTGCCTGTCGTTTGTTGTAATCATCTCTGTGTATTTAGTTCATGCTTGTATTCAGTTCTGTGTCCGGTATTGTTTGTGTTTACACGCTGTTACATCCGTCTGCCTGTTTACCTGTCTGAGTATTAAAGTATGTTTTTGCATTTTATCTTCTGCCTCCGTCTTCCCTGAACCACCCTCGTGACATACATATATATATCACACATATATAACATTTTGTCAAAATAATTTTAAAATAAAATATTAAAACATGTTAAAAGCTAAAATTAATGTACAGTATGAAAATTTATATTAATTTTGAGATTTTGTTATCAAATTATCAGTGTTTTTAAAGATTAACTTTGAGAGTTAGATGATGTAAATGTAAAATTGGAGGAAAAAAGCATTCAAAATGATATGTCCAATATCAGCTGTTACCCATAACTTTTAAAAATCTAATATCGGCCATACAACCAACATGGTTCAGATATATCATGAATTTGTCACTATGTAGAGCTGCTTATAGCTAAATTGAACTTGTTTCATAATTGATGAACTTTGCAACATCGACAGTTATTGAACTGGTCTGAATCAACTCTGAACTGACTTGAGGTGAATAATTAAACTATTGTCTTCTGTATGGTCATAATTGATGAATATTGCAACACTAACACTGTTATTTTCCTGTTTATTATTGTGAAGCTATTAAAACATTCTCTACACTATACTATTGTATAAAGCGGTATATTATGTGTAAAAGTAACTTGACTTGGGATGTCTCTCACCTTATGAAGTGACGTTCTCTCCACCAGCTGGAAGGGGGAGGGATCTATTCTGATCTGATCGATATCCAGAGGTTTGTCCATCTCTGTTTCTTCCCAGGCTTTGATCTATGTGAACCAGTCAGAACCAGTTTTCAACTCCACTATGCCTTATTGTATTTTAGCAACTCATCTGCATTTATAAACTACAAGAATTAAAACATCCAACAATATGCAGATCATAAATGAATTAAAATTTTCTTCATGCTTAAATCCCTATTTGGAAGTTAATTTTTTATTGTATTGTGGAATTGGTAATACCTGTTCTGGTGTCATTGTGTCAGTTAAAGGTGGAGGATTAGGCTCCTGGGTTGAAAAAAATGCAAGATAATTCAATAATAAGATGACATGGTGCTTTTGTTCCAAGTATTCAAACTCATTAATATTTTAGAATGAGCATTTGCATATTGACACATTCTATGAAAGACCGCTCACTTCCCGCTAACTGCACATGTCCTTGAAAAACGTCCCGGGTTACGTATGTAACCCTAGTTCCCCGAAGGGACGGACGCTGCGTGAAATCGCAGTGGGAACGCCCTCAGCGTGACGCGTCTGAAGCATGAATGAAATCAGTCAATGGAGAGAATGAGCGTACGGCGAGTGACGTCATTGACCAGGAAGCTATAAATATCCCCTGAGTACACAACACGCCAGCTTAAAAGTTACTGAAGCAGCGACCCAAGGGGATGCCGAGAGTATGGCAGGACACGCAGCGTCCGTCCCTTCGGGGAACTAGGGTTACATACGTAACCCGGGACGTTCCCCTTCAGGGACTACCGCTGCGTGAAATCGCAGTGGGAACGCAATACCCACATCCCCATACGACCAAATCCCCGTCGTGTGTCATTAGGAGACACAAACCGACGAGAGAACCTGAGCCCCGGGAGTGGAGCTAAGATCGAGGGAATAAAATCTAACGAAAGTGTGCGGTGAGGACCAGCCTGCTGCATCACAAACGTCCTGAAGAGAAGCTCCTGAAAGAAGAGCTGTAGAAGCAGCCATACTCCGGGTGGAATGAGCCCTTACAGCCAAAGTGAATGCTAATGGGCCGAACCATAAGCAAGTGGGATGGCCTCGACCACCCACTTGCTCATCCTTTTTCTAGATGCAGGACATCCTTTCTTAGGTGACCCAAACAGACGAACATTTGTTCCGATCTCCTCCACAGGGCAGCTCTGTGGACGTAAGCATCAAAACCCAAACTGGGCACAGCAAATTAATTTTCTCCTGGTCTGACGTCAGAAAAGGCGGAGGACAGAAAACCTGCAGAACTATAGGTCTAACTGAAACAGTTGGAACCTTAGGAACATAACCTGGTCTCGGAAAGAGAAAGGCCTTAACCAACCAGGAGCAAATTCCAGGCACGAGGGAGCCACCGAAAGTGCTTGAATATCTCCAATTCTTTTTAGAGATGAGAAAGCGAGAAGAAGGATAGTCTTTAGAGTAAGAAACTTTTCCGAAACTTCCTCGATGGGCTCGAAAGGAGCAAGGGAGAGACCTTCTAAGATGACGGCCAGATCCCAAGCTGGTACCCTTGTGCGAACTGCAGGCCTCAGCCTCAAGGTGACACGAAGGAAGCGAGACATAAGCGGGTGTTTCCCGAGGGAACCTCCACTTGAAGGGTTGTGGTAAGCAGCTAAGGCCGCCACATACACCTTCAGTGTGGAGTGGGATAACCCTGTGGAGAGACGGTCCTGCAGGAAATCCAGGACTGTACCAACCGGGCAGTTAACTGGGTCCTGCTGGCGCTCTCCACACCAAGAGGTGAAAAGTTTCCACCTCGCGGCATATAACTTCCTCGTGGAGGGAGCTCTGGATCGGAGGATGGTCTCAACGACCTCAGCCGAGAGACCAGAATCTATGAGCTGGGCCCCCTCAGAGGCCAAGCCCACAGCCTCCATAGCTCTAGACGGGGGTGAAAGATCGACCCACTCGCCTGAGAGAGCAGATCTCTCCTGATCGGTATCTCTAGGGGAGAGCCGTTGAGGAGAGACACTAGGTCCGCAAACCATACCTGGGCCGACCAGAACGGGGCTATTAGCAGGAGACTGAGCCCGTCCCGGCGAACCCTCTCCAGAACTCCTGGGAGCAGAGCGATCGGGGGAAAAGCGTACAAGCGTGACCTCGGCCGCGGATGTACCATCGCATCCAACCCCAGCGGGGCTGGATGGCTGAGAGAGAACCACAGCGGGCAGTGTGATGTTTCTCGAGAAGCAAATAGGTCTACCTCGGCAAGACCGAAATGTTTCCATAGGAGTTCCACCACCTCGGGGTGAAGACTCCATTCCCCGGGCCTCGGCCCCTGTCTTAACAGGATGTCTGCCCCCTGATTTAAATACCCCGGGAGATAAAAGCTCTCAGAGAAAGAATTTTCCCCTGGGACCATAGAAGGATCTGACGTGCCAGTTTGTAAAGCGGGCGAGAACGCAAACCCCCCTGATGGTTGATATAAGAAACCACCGATGTGTTGTCTGTCTGGACAAGAACATGGTGGCCCCTTAGGTCTGGGAGGAAGTGTTTCAGAGCCTGAAACACCGCCAACATCTCTAGGCAGTTTAAGTGCCACAGACGATGATGGTCCTCCCACAGACCCTGAGCCCACTCGTGAGAGAGGCATCTGTCATTAGCATAACGCGACGACAAGGAGCTCCTAACACAGGGCCTTGGGACAGAAACCAAGGATCTTTCCACATGATCAGGGCGTGATGACACCGTCGCAAACTCACGATCATGCGAAGCGGATTTCCCCTCGGGGAGAATCCCTTGGTCCTGAGCCACCACTGTAACAGTCTCATGTGCAAGAGGCCAAGAGGTATCACGTTGGACGCAGCTGCCATGAGACCTAGCAGTCTCTGGAACTGTTTTACAGTGGATGACTGGCCTAGCTTGACCTGATCTACTGCAGCGAGAATCAAAGCAATACGAGCAGGTGACAATCGTGCCTGCATCGTCGTTGAATCCCACACTACACCTAGAAAAGTGGTTCTCTGTAATGGAGAAAGAACACTCTTTTTGGCGTTGAGCCTCAGCCCCAGTCACTTGATATGAGCAAGAACGACATCTCGGTGCCGAACCGCCTGTTGTTCCGATTGAGCTAGAATCAAGCAATCGTCTATATAGTACAGAAAGCGGATGCCCTATAACCTCAGCGGGGCTATAGCAGCATCCGTACACTTCGTGAATGTTCGGGGTGACAGTGCTAGGCCGAACGGAAGAACCCGATATTGGTACGCTTCGCCCCCGAAAGCGAACCTCAGGAACTTCCTGTGTTGAGGGAGGATAGATACATGGAAGTAAACGTTCTTTAGATCTATCATGACAAACCAGTCCTCGGATCTGATTTGAACATCCCCAGTGACAGACACAGCGCCCTGTAACGTACTGGCAGGGAACAGCTGGTCTGGGCACTCCACAACCCTCCTCGGAGGGGGCGAGCGTCCCTCGGGAAATCGCTCGCCGAGTCTCTCTACGCCCTGTGAAGGCAGGGTTAGTAGAGCAGACCACTGAGGGCATCGGAAAAGACAGGGCACCGTGTTCTTGTGCAGTGAACTCAGGTCTTTCACGATAGGGACCACCCTCAGAACCCTGACGTTCAGCACGTCAGGATTTTTTTTTTTTTTTTTCGATGAAGTAGTATCCTAACTCCCTGCTGGGTGGGGGACCCATTCCGCCAGGAACTCTACTAAGGGAACCAGCCTCTCGAGGCTGGCCTCCGGATGAACATCCCGAGTGACAGACACAGCGCCCTGTAACATACTGGCAGGAAACAGCTGGTCTGAGCACTCCACAACCCTCCTTGGAGGGGGCGAGCGTCCCTCGGGAAATCGCTCGCCGAGTCTCTCTACGCCCTGTATAGGCAGGGTTAGTAGAACAGACCCCTGAGGGCATCGAGAAAGACAGGGCACCGTGTTTTTGTGCGGTGAACTCAAGTTTTTCCCGATGGGGACCACCCTCAGAGTCCTGACGTTCAGCCCGTCAGGACTTTTTCGACGCGGCCTTTCTGGCGACAATGACTGTCCTCAGATCAGTCCTGCCCCGAGAAGGCCGCGCCGGAGAGCACCCCGCCTCGTCCCTCCAGTTTCTCTGCAGGGGGGCACGAGACGTGACACTCCGCTTCTGCTGTGCTCTTTTTGAAGACGAACTCGACGAAAGACTTTGCTCTGGTTGAACATTCTGCGTGACAGACACAGTGCCCTGTAACGGCGCACCGGCAGGGAACGACTGGTCTGAACACACTAGAACCCTCCTTAGAGGCGGCGAGCGTCCCTCGGGAAAGCACTCGCCAGACCCTTCTACGCCCTGTTTCGGCAGGGTTAGTAGGACGGGCCCCTGAGGGCGCCGGGAGAGACAGGGCACCCTTAAGGGAGGTGAACGCAAGTCTCTCTCGGCGGGGACCCCCCTCAGATTTCCTTTGAGCAGGTTGGCCTGAAAAGCCTGCATAAAAGTCATCGTATGCAAACATGCAGCCGCCTGCCGAGCCACCGAGTAAGCCTTCCCCACCAGCACAGAGGTATATATATTTATTTATTTATTTATTTTTTGGTGGAAGAGCCGGTGCTTTAAGTGAAGACGATGAAGCAGGAGAGAGATAGCTCGCAAGCGTCTCCTCCGCCTACAGTATCGTCACATAACCAGCAGATTTAGCACCAACAATGTTACCATAAGCATTGGACTGATTTGTGTAAATTCTGCTTGAAACCGGTCTAACCCAGGTCTTTGAAAACTCAGCATGAAGATCTGGGAAGAACGGTAAGCACCGGCTAGAAGGTTGAGGTCGTGCAGACAGAAATCTATCATCTAGATTGCTTTTAATTCTAGAAACCTGTCTATCAGCTGGCCACTCGATACTGTTATTTTATTATTATTATTTTTTAGCTTTTCAACAGCCCGAGATAATACATCCATCAAACCTTCTTCATTTGCAGTATAATGTGATAAACTAGTTTTCTCTGATAATAAACTTTCGACATCCAGCTCCTCAGAACTGGAAAATCTCGATTCAACATCATCATGTGCCTCCACCCGGGCAGAAGTAACCGCCGCAGCGCGTGCTTCCAGAGCCGGGTGAGAGGCACTAGATCTCGTCGGAGATAGCTGAGATAGGGCGGAGCCCGTCTCAACGTCGCCAGCGAGATCCATCTGCGAGCCCCAAGACAAGCGCCGCCGCTCTGCCTCAACAGAAGCGGGACCCGAGCCTCGGGGAGCTCGCAGCAAATCACTCTCCTCGAAGAGCGATCGCCGCGAGCGCAGAGTTCTCAAGGGAAAACGCTCGCAATGCTGACAATCGACTCCCTCGAGAGCCGACTGGGCATTGCTGCACTCCCAAACAAGCCACACTTAGCTCGTGTGAATCCCCACCCGTGATGTGCCGAGTACAGGGGGGAACACACTTCTTATACTGCTCGCTCATATTGGTTTTTTTATATACATAGTGAAAACTCCTGACAAAACAGACAAACACAATCGACAGATTCAGACACACACAGAGCTGCTGAAGTAACTAAAGCTGGCGTGTTGTGTACTCAGGGGATATTTATAGCTTCCTGGTCGATGACGTCACTCGCCGTACGCTCATTCTCTCCATTGACTGATTTCATTCATGCTTCAGACGCGTCACGCTGAGGGCGTTCCCACTGCGATTTCACGCAGCGGTAGTCCCTGAAGGGGAACACTGATGAATATATTGCTAATTGTCTGCATTAATATTTGCTCTTCTCATTTTATCAACCTTTCATTAAAATTTCATACATGCTGACAATAATTCATTTAGTGCATTCACTTGATGAAACACACACACATGCAGGTTTTCATAAGGGACCTTTAAGCACAAACAATGTACCTGTGGCTGACCTTCTGTGTGTCTTTCTGAAGAGGACGAAAAGAAGTTACGTAAAATACTCCCGAAAGACTGGGAAGGACCCTTATCTAGGCAAGAAGTGGAGGAGAGAGAAGGAAAAAACGAAAAAGTCAGAGGGCGGATTAGAGGATGAGTATCACTTATATCGCCTCAAGATGCTTGTTCAATAGAAGTGTTGGCCTGAGGTTTATTAAAGATTTAAAGAGGATTGGTTATGTTTCTCACCAGGAGACGTGTGATTGGTGGATGGTTCTGAAGGTTTGGGTGGAGGCAGAGGGCCATTTCTTTCCTCTTGAACTGGCATTGTCTAAACATTCACATAGAACAGTAAGTACAAATTGTCAGCTTGAAAAGGAATACAAAAGCAAAATGTCAGGGAAACAAATCTTTCCTCTTCTTATTCTATTTTCATTATAGATGGAAGGATAGGTAGGATCCTCTCTTTGCAGATACCTTATCATCTTCATTCTCCTCTTCTTCCTCATCAACAAAGGCAAATGATTCCCAGCTGATTTTGGCACAAGGCACCTGACCTTGCGAGCTTTGTCCTTGCATTAAGATCCGCCTATCTGCTGACAGCCACCAATCACAGAGGGCGAGAAGCTCAGACCTCTCAATGCTGCCCAATAGAATCATAGATTCTGTTGAAGGTGAAGTGAGTTCAGAATCCAGTTACAAATGAGCATTAAAATGATGCCAGACACTAGGGCTCTGTTCCAAACATACTGTTGAGATAGATCTTGTATAAGATGTGACTTATTTGAAATTCTACAAAGCAGCAAATTCATGTTGCTAGTAAAAATACGAGGTTGACAGCTTGCTAGGTTTCTAAACTGAGCTTTAGATTCTTTGAGTTGAACAAAATAAAAATACATCGCTCACCTAGGTATACTGCATGCAGCTAGAAAAATGCCATAATGAGAGGTTTAATTAGAGTCAGGAAATCGCCTCGACGGCCTGCGTGACATTACCCTTTGAGTCAACCAGCGGGAAGGTTTTTAGAGAAGTCGATTCCAACAAATGCAGTACTTCTCTGTATGTAGACTGGGAACATAAAAACTTCACTTTCCTCACCATGATGTCCTCCACAAAGATATTATACTGGCTGCAGGGAAACAGAATGGTAAGACCACAGGGTGACATGGTTTAAAAAGTTCAATTACTCTAGACCGGCGGTTCTCTGTTGGATCACAGGTCTGTTCTGACAACAAGAAAAACTATCCTTAATCCAAACAATAAAATGCAATTAGCCATACTGTGTAGTTATAATAGCAAAATAAATAGGTGTATTAAGTTTTAATCATATTACTAATACGGATTGCACAATATATCTGTGCCATAATGGCAAATATTAAAGATTTAATTAGCTATTAGTCGATACTGTGTATGTGTGTGTGTGTCAATATATATATATATATATATATATATAGGCTATATATATATATAAATAAATGAGCACATTGCCTACGCACGTCATAACTTCATAATAATGTTATTAGTCTTGATTAGTCCAGCATTTGACTTAAATTTCATTTTTGTTTGCTTTTCTTTGTACCATAAATTGTTTTTGCGTTGTGTTGGGTCACTACTTGATGTGCAATGTAAACTCTGGGTCCTGAGCAGAACCACTGCTCCAGCCCACAAAAATGTATATTAAGACGGAGAGCGTGTCCTTGATAAAGAGGTATGAATAGCCCAAATCTAATGAGTGTTGAGCGGCTCAGTGTTAGCTGGAAAGGTGCCAAGGCTTCATGTTGCTGCCCCTCGTTGACAAGTGTATTTACTAATTGCTCCCACTGCTAATGAATCACAAGGACTCTGAGGTGCTGTCAGCATGCGAAGGTGAGGGAACCTGGCTGTGTTGTGAGCCAAGCTGGTGTTTCACTCCAAGCGAGCCACAGCGGTGACGTTTGCAATGTCTGCACACCTTATATGGCCAAAGCCCAGTTCAGGGAGATAGGGCAGCTTCTTGACCTGGATGATGGAGTCGTACAGTGACGGTTGCAGACCTTGCGCAACCATGTTGGCCAGTATGACGGCGACCATCATGGGAAGGATGTGAGAGATCTGACCGGTCAGCTCGAAGCAGATCACAGCTGTGGAAACGGTGTGAGTGACGGCTCCCGTCAGCGCCGCTGCACCTTCACGGTAGGAGAAAAGAATAGACCGATAGAGTAACAGGATAGAAAGATGGAGTGCTATAAGACAGGGTCATGACAGGAGTGACAATGACAGAGAGAGTATGGACACATGCAGTGGAATATCAGAGATTATGAGAAGATGGGACAGGAACAGGACTGACATCATCAACAAAGTATGAGCAAACATTAGGAAATAGTGGTGCATCGGAAGAGGAGGAAAGGATGACTGACCAATGACAGCGTACCCTCCAGGGATGATGCGGTACAGTATTCCATCAAACAGGATACCGTGAGGAAAGAGAGTTGCCATAATCTCACCCACTAAACGACCAAATGCAGCACCTGTAAGAGAAACGTCGGAGAATATATGAGCCCAGTGTATTATTGATCAAATAAAAACTAAATGTGGTTGGCTGAGTTCTATGTGTAGAGTGAATTTACATATTTACAGTGTGATCCAAAAGTCTGAGTGTAAAAGGATTGTATTTCATATGTTTTTTAATAAGTGATTATTTGATAATCAACATTCATATATATGTAAATGTACATAAGTTAACCAAAAGTCTATTTTTCTGCAGCAGCTCCTTTGCCTGATGTTGTTAAAAAAAAAACTTCAATGCAGTAAGTTAAAGTGATCCTTAAATAAATCATAATGAATCCATAAAATGGCAGTCACCAATAAATGAATAATACCTAAGACCTACCCAATACAAAGACAGGCATGAAAGCTCCAGACGGGATGGGCATCGTGGTGGAAACTGCAGACATCCAGAACTGTGAGATGAATAATAATGTTTTCACACGATTGCCTAAAATCTCTTTCAGCACAAGCACAACCTGTACGAGCCTAACTCAAGAGAAAGATTATTGCTTCAGTAGCTTCTAACATGACAGATGGAGGGAGATAATGACTGTCCTGAATAAAAGCAGGTTTTGTTGAAGCCATCTACTGGCTTCTGATATGATAACTAAAGCCAATGTCAGTGCATGGTACTTTTCTAGTGTTTAAAAGTGAAAAACACTGTAAGTATACAGAGAGTGCACGTGCTGTTAAAGAAAGTACAACCATTACTTTAATTAAAGCTTGTTGAGTGGCTGTGGCACTTTAGACAAAGATACGTGAAAAAACTCAACAAAGACAACAGAAGGACCTTAAAACAGTGAAGATAAATAACAGATGATTGATGGAGGACAATGTGAACAAAAGATTGAAAAGGACCAACCTTCATGATAAAGAAGAGAATAAGAATGACAAAGATGTTGACGTCAGGGTGAAACCACACAGCAGAGCGACCGAGAGCAGGCGGGAGAGTAGAACCCCATATTTTAGTCCAGGTGAAGTTATCAAACAGAGAGTTAATACACTCCCTGGGCATCAGCTGTGGAATAATACCATCAAATTTAAACCACATTTACAACCAAATCAAATAACATATTTCAAAAATACGTCCAAACTATGACACTATTCCAAGACTATCTGAATGAAAGACCATAAACATTAGCGCAGTGGTTCTCAACCTTTGTGACTCCAAGGCCCACCATTCTCCACAACAATATCTGCTATAATGGCAACGTTTTGTTTTTAAAACTTTTAAAAAAATTGGTGGACACTCCTAGTTTCTGTGGATTCAATTTCAAGATTCCAGAAGTTTTAAGGGCTGAAAGTTCTTTAGGGTTCCCACTCATTTTAACCAATGAATTTCCATGATTTTCCCAATTGTTCCAGATTTACTGGATAAGGATTAAGAATAAGGATTTTTTAAATATATTTTACTCAAAATTTATAGGATACCTGATCAAATGTGAATCCTCCCTACTGACTCTCAGAGTGCCTCTGTTATCTTTAACATCACTCAAGAGAGCAGGAGACCTTCAGGCCCTTTCAGTAGCCTCCTCCTGCTTAGACTTTGTACCAGGTGATGTAAGAGTTATATTGCACCCCAGACCGGTCTACATTCCAAAAAGTACCTTCTGTGGCTCCTCAGACGTTCCCTTTTCAGGCTTTCTTTCACAAAATGGCTTTGCCTATAGGGGTCAGGGCCCACTCCACCAGGAGTGTAGCGTCTTCCTAAACTCTTGCAAGGGGTACATCTTTATAGGACTTTGTGCTGCGGCAGGCTGGTCTTGTCTTCTCCGCACACATTCATCAGGTTCTACAGTTTGGATATGGATTCAACCCCAGGATCCCGAGCCCTTCAGGGTTGACCCAAGTCCAATCTGCACTCAGCAAGCATCTGTGCCTATACACAGCCTTGTGGGCAGGCTCTGTTACCAGCTCATGTGGAAAAGGTTACAAATGTAACTGAGATGTTCTTCAAAGACAAAAAAACAGTTGTTGAGGGGGTGAATTAAAATATGAAATATCTTGATTTTTATCTGGGACGTTTGTCTGAGGCCCTCTTGTTGAGAACCACTGCATTATAGCATGATCCTATTTTTTTTAGTTATAACAATGAAAAAAATTGTACTGTTAATTGTTAACCAAATCTGACCTCTCCAGCCATGAACTGCCCAAAGCCTGGAGGGAATGTCAGTGTCGTAATCACTAATGTCACAATAGCGGGGAAAATCAGCCGGCTGAGAGAGAAAATATGTCACATATTGCAAGTATTTTGTTTGTACACAGATTTTAAAGATTGTGATTACAGCAAATTACTGTTGTCATTTGGTGCCTTTTTCCCTCTTACTGTTTTGTTAGGAATCGTGTGAGAATGTTAGGTCTTCTCATGAACAGGACAACTTGACGGTTCAGGTAAACAAAGAAAGCTCCCAGAAACCCACAAGAAATCCTGCAGGTAAAAGAAGTAACAAAGACAAAAACTATCACATCATTCTAAATCATTCTGGCCTTTTCACTCTTCATGAAATAGACAGATACATTAAAAGGATTGCTGAATTGTTTCTGATCAATGTAAACACAGTTATTATGGAATATAATTGAGCATAATAGAATAACTAATAAATAAATGATCAAATAGCAAAAGATGAGGTTTCATCAAATCAAATATAATACCAATATCTGGTCACTTTGGTCAGCTGACAATAATACAGAAGTTAAAGTGCTGTGTGCTCATTTCTACTAGTGTGTCAAGGGTTACAGTATGGCACACACACACACACATCTTCAGGATTGTGCCCTCACCACGAACGGCACGCTTTCGCCCCTGCACTCTCACCCAATAATGGCGAACGCCGGGAGCTCCTGGAGATCAAAAGGAAAATCCATGCGGAAGTTGGTGCGGAAGAGAGCAGTGATGGTGACTGAAACAATACCAATGGAAGAGAAATGTCATCTCATCTGACATTTGATCATCTCAAGGCTATTAAGACCTTCACTCAGGAATATTATTTAGTATCCCACCTGCATCCTTATTGAACACAGACAGCACTCTGAAAATAAAAGCACTGAATGTGGCAGCAAAGTAGCCCCTCCAGTAGTTTCTCACAGCAAAATATGTTGATGTAACTTCAATGCTAAACAAAACACCTGGATAAATAAAATAAACATTTAGAAGGGTTTACTGTCATCTTTAACAGGGATTTTCACACAAATATGATGATAAAATAGGAACACTACCGTTCAAAAGTTTGGGGTTGGTAAGACTTTTTTCCCACTATTATGGTATTCCACTACAGTCTATTATATCCACCAAGGCTGCATTGATTTGATAAAAATTCAGTAAAAACAGTTATATTGTGAAATATTATAATGATTTAATATAACTGTTTTCTATTTTGTAATATATATATATAAAAAAAAAAATATATATATATATATATATATATATATATATATATTCATTCTTGTGTGTCACGTGTATGTTTGGTTTAATTCTAGTTCCTGTTTCCTGTTCTTATTTTCCCGTCACAAGTTTGTTTCTATCGTTGTCAATTAGTTCCCAACACCTGTTCTGTCTCTATTGATTACCCAGTTTGTATTTAAGCCTTAAGTTCACCTTAGTTCTTTGAGTTTAACATGGTTGTGTGTCTTATTTTCTTAGTGTGTTTTGTTGTGATTTAAAAAAGACTGTTTATTTTTGGACTCTCTATCGCTTCTGTACAACTATACAGGTGACACTGTAATGGCAAAGCTGAATTTTCAGCATCATTTCCCCAATCTTCAATGTCACATGATCCTTCAGAAATCATTCAAATATGCTGATTTGCATCATTATTGCATGGCACAAGGTGATTGTCCGCTGCTAATCCTGCAGCCAATAAGGTTACTTGCTCAACTGGTTCACTGTTTGCTGTAACCTAGTCCTGCACCGTGCAATCAGAGTTCCTCTGAAACCCTCCACCTGACCTCCCCCAGATCTGCTACAGGATTTATGTATGTCTATTTATGCAGCAGCAGCAGCAGCATACTTACTCCATACTTGCTCTGCAGCAGCAATAATCACTAGCACTAGTCAGCCAAGACCAAAACATTAAGACAGCCATATATATTCAATAACATGCTAAAACTATTCAGAAAGTTGTCATAATTTATACTGATTAAGGTTAAAGGTTCAATGTGTAAAAATTTTGAGTATCTATTAACAGAAATGCAATATGACATCCATAACTATGTGTTCAGTGGTGTATAAAGAACTTACTTTATAAACCGTAATGTTTTTATTACCTTAGAATGAGGCATTTATATCTACATAGGCGCGGGAATCCCCTTCTATGAAGGTCGACATATTGTGACGTCATGTTTCTACCGTAGCCGACAGCGAACAAACAGCGTTACAGAGCGCGTTTCGTCACTACCTTGAAAGAGAAGCCGCAGAAAGCTAGAAGCTAGCCATAAACACTGTGAGTAGTGATTTTTCCCTTGTCAGTGGTGTAAAATATGTAGTTGGATTGTTTCATGTAACTTAATTCTTCTCCCTCGCTGTGTTATGGCTTTGCTATGTGGGGATAAATGTGCTGGTTACGTTCGTGAGACAGCTGATTAGTACTCTTGTCATTGACCGTAAAACAGTTACAGGAATCACCAACCCGTCGATCTTGGAAGCATTTTAAGTCGATCGAGTTTCCAAAATCAGAGAAAAAAAGCCCATTGTGTGTAGTAAATGGTGTCTAGGGGATGCGGAGGCGCGCGCGCTGTTGCAATCACTTCATTTTTGCCGCACGCACCTTTGGGCTCATGCGGACGCGTCCAGTATAAACAAGGCTTAACGCTTTAACCAGCTCAGCCACAGTAACAGCTCATATTAGCCAGCTAAACTTTTACTACCCTGTTAGAAAAAATATATAGTTGCATAGTTTCATGTGGTTCTTCTCCCTCGCTGTATTATGGGTTTGCTATGTGGGGAGAAATGTGCTGGTTACGTTCGTGAGACAATCAACTAATTACTATTATTATATTACGTATTAAGACCCTTGATCCTCACCTGACTATGGCTTTGTAAAATTTATCCATGATGTGGTTTATAATGGACTGTGGTACAGAAACTTGGTTTACTCTGGCTATTCTCTGCCGTCTCAGACGACGATGTTTGTCCCGTTTTAGCCACCGTAGCTTCTTCGAAAGGGAGGGGTGAGCTGAGCCCTTAGTGTAAACTCGCAACCGAACCGCTAGATGTCGCTAAAAGTCACACACTGCACCTTTAAGAAAAAACTAGAAAATGCCTTTGCACCATGCACTTTACCTCCAAGAGGGGTTCCAAAACAGCATCCAACCCCTACGGCACAACCCACTGTGAGGATGTCTGTATAACAATATGGGCTCTACTGACACAGAGGCATACAAACAAAGGGAAGCAGACACAGTTGAGGGTACAGGTGGACAGTGTTGGGGGTAACTTATTACAAGTAACTTGAGTTACGTAATCAGATTACTTTTTCAAGTAACTAGTAAAGTAACGCATTACTTTTTCAATTTACAACAAAATATCTGAGTTACTTTTTCAAATAAGTAACGCTAGTTACTTTTTCACATTTATTGACTGACAGCTCTCCTGTCCCGATGTTGAGAGAAATAAAGTGAGGTGTTGTGTGCATTTGCATTGAACATGCATTTACTCATCTCACTTGCACAAAAACATTCAGTATTCCTCAAAATGAATAAAAACAGTCAAATGCAATCTCAGAATTTTGTGCAAAAGTTTTATAATTAACTATGTTAAATTACACAAATATACTTTATGTATTTAATCTCACTTTATTAACCAATGTCTTTGCTGCTGACCTACAATGATCTAATTCAACCATACTAATAAGCAAAAATGACTTTAGATTAGGTTTATAAATAAGAGTGTTGAACTTCCTTCTCCTGTATCCTATTGTTATTTAATCAAGAACAGCAGCAGCTGAAAGGTTTGTTTGAGCGGCGCCCTCTACTGTACAGTAGTAAATATGCATTTGCTTCAGCCTGAGGCTTATTCATTTAACTTTTGATGTGAAAGGGCCTTAACAATTGGCAAAAATAGATTGTTTCAGCTGCTATTAAAAAACAAACAAACAAGCCCATGCAGGTGAGAAAAAGTAACGCAAAAGTAATGTAACGCATTACTTTCCATAAAAAGTAACTAAGTAACATACTTAGTTACTTTTTTGGGGAGTAACGCAATATTGTAATGCATTACTTTTAAAAGTAACTTTCCCCAACACTGCAGGTGGAGGAAGGTGGTAATAATTCATGGTAATATAAACGCCCTGAATGATAAATCAGCATTGCCACCAGTGTCCTCAAAAATAATGTGTAATAAAAAAACTCTGTCCTGCCACCTGATGATAAATGAGCATTCAGCATTTTATGAACGGAGATGCCAAATATGCATCACAGGATCTCCATGCACTTCTGCTTACCTGATAGACCCCAGAGAAGAAAGACATAAACTTGCTGAGCACAGCTGCACAAATGCTGGCTATGTGAACAAAGGGACCCTAATACATAAAAATAGCACAATTTAAAGGTTAGAATGCTGAGGCCAGTCAAGTTGACACAACTGGCACTCAAGCCCACCAAATCACTGTGCATTTTGTAAATATGAAATGGCAAATTGTGTATGTTACATGGGACTGTAAAATCAAATGTGTCTCACCTCTTTGCCAACTGGCAAACCACTGCCTAGGCCAGCAGTGAGTCCCACCACCTTCGCAATAAATGCCTTGAGTGTCAAATACTCTTTCAGCACAACACCTCTGAGTATGGTTTTCAGCTCTGGAATACCAGAGCCTGGGGGAAAAAATAAGAGTCAGTTGAGAAATGAAAAACGACAAAACACTCAAATTATGAAATAAAGCCTGTGAATTTATATATATATATATATATATATATATATATATATATATATATATATATATATATATATATAAAAAATCAATGTGAAAGGACTTTAAACAAATTTAAATATGATAATGAATATGGATCGTGTACACTATAGAAAAGTCAGCTGAAACTGATCATAATGTAATCTGCAGCTTTTCCAACCTTTTTCATCGACACCAAACCAGAAATGTGTTCCATCATATACTGGACTTCCTTAAAAGGTACTTTTTATGTTTCCTTTATGGTTAGGGATTGTGATTTTTTGTTTATGAATACAGTATATAGGTTAAGTTATGTCTTTACTGTATATCTTCATTGAGGAAAAACACTGTATATTTGTTACATTTTATCTCTTTTTTTATTTATATGGTCAAGTACTAAGAATTTAGAATCTAATTTTGAAATTCTGGAAAACTGTAACAAATGGACAAATTAACAAATAAAGGGAACTGAAGAAACCGATTTCAATTAATTACTTCAAAATGGACAATTCTTATTATTTTATGGAATATTACAGTATTTATTATATCTGTGCACATCATTATTATTATTTTTTCATGTGCCCTCATGATCTTTATTCAAAATAACTCTCCCTTCTTCTTTCAACAACATCTCTTCTCTTATGAGGTTGATGAAAGTTTGGCATGTGTCAATCTATCACCAATAACAAATCATCCAATCAATTCCTGATGGGCAAAATCAAGACCTGCCATCATTTTGTTTCTTGTTCGAGAAGCCGTTTCACTTGGATATACGTCACAATAAGAAAGTAAAAAAGCTATCACAACTTCTGTTTCATGCTGACTTTAACCTTTTAACCCACCAGCTAGTAAAAAAACGTTTTTTAAAGTTTCAGTTTCATAAGATCAGAGAGATTTTATAATCTCTCCCTGTAACCTGGATGGGAAGATCTGGAAGGTGTTTTTAAAGTGATTGCATTGGATAAACCAGGAGGTGGCATTGTTGAGTAGTAAACAGTGTAAAGCAGTTACAGTAGTGAAAGAAAAGAAAAATATGTTGCTGGTAAGTTTGAGGGGCACAGAATACAGTAAGGGTGCTTCCAAAAGGCGGACACAGTGTATGTAGACACCTTAATGAAAAATTGAGATTATAAAAAGGGGCAAGATCCAAAATTAACTCACAAAGCACCTTTAGTCAGAAAAGAGTATGATTTTCCAACACAGCCATTGAGACGTGCCATTTGCCACAAAAAGGCCGAAAATAACTAAATGATTCCTTTGTTATAAGGACAAAACATGTTTTTTTTAATCTCAAAAGGTGACGCAAAAACACAATTTTGAACTCTGCTATAAAGCTAAAAGATCTGCAAAGAATATAAATATGATATAAATAAAAAAATAAAAATAAAAAGCAGGTGTATGAAAAATAGTAAACTATCAAATTAAAAACAAAGGGGAACAGCGAGACTACACACCAATGGCCTGAGGAGCGACCAGGTGGCAGAAGAGGGAGGCAAACAAGATGAGCACCATGGGATAGAAAACCCAGACCAGGTACTGCAGTGGGATGTTTCCCCTCAACTCCCCATAAAACCACTTATAGGCTGAGAAACACAGAGAAGGACAGAAGTGATGGAGCATGTGCGGTAGAGAAAGAGCAAGACAAATGCCAGCCATATGGAGAAGTTTTAGAAATGAGAATTGGGGAAAACATGGAAAAGTGGCACAAGACTATGGGATTATATCAGTTGGAAAAATAGAACAGGGGAAATTAAATTTGACTTTAAATAGCTACAACATATAAGCAAAATTCATCAACAGAAGGAAAAAGCAAATGAGAAGGAGGCGGTAGGAGGGAAATTCTGGGTAGTGTAGTACCTTGTAGACTCTTGGCACTAGCATAATCCATGGTCCAGCTAACTAATGCCATGGTAATACCCAACAACACCAGAAAGATCCAGTCTTCTCCCAATTTAGAGACGAGGAACTTCTGTACTCGAGCCACGCAGTCTGGGAAAAACATTACAATTCATGTCAGATTCCAAACCTGAAACATATTTCGTATCTGCTCTTGCAAGGCTCATTATTATTGACCTCTGCACTTGGAGTAGGAGCGGCGTTTCTTGAATGAGGAGGTGTGGGCCTGCTCCTCCTCCTGTCTGTCATGAATGCTCCCCATCTCCAGGTGATGGTGGCTGTGATGGCGATTTCGGCTGAGACTCCGCCCATGGTGACCGTGATGGTGGTGGCCATGATGGTGGTGATGTCCATGGTGGTGATGTCCATGCTTTTTTCGCTGTCTCTCCATCAGAAGACGAGTGGCCTCTCTCCGCTGGGACCCACCAGGGTGCTCTCTGTACTCTCCATACAGCTGATCACAGAAGAAATAACAAGGGTTTGTTACACGAGAGATCAGTAGATAAATAGCAGACACATTTATCCGAAGCAATTTACACCGATAATAGAGATAATAAAAAAGTAAGACATCGCCCTCATCTTCAAAACAACACCCAAAAGGTGACAGAAGAGAGGGAGTCCAAAAATAGAGGGAAATCTTCTTGACATGCTTCGAGTAAGTCCACTGCTCTATATTTAGATTTATAGGCTAATCATCCGGATAAGATCCAGACATATGGAAAACACATTTCCAGTGTCTTCATTCCAACCACTTTTTCTAAACAAACACACACACACACAAACACACACACACACACACACACACACACACACACACACACACACACACACACACACACACACACACAGGAATAAAAACACAACTGAGACTGATAGGCCTATGCGACATTTTAAAAACGTAATGAAGTAAACAATGAAAGTTAGATGTGATAAGTGCTGAAAACTTCAGTCATCTAACTTGAGACTAAATTTGATCAAATATGTTTACAAATAACATGAGATAAAGGTTGAATTAAATAAAGGTGATACACATGCAGAACTTGTCATCTATGCTTGATCAGCCAAAAGAAACTGAAAATGGGACACTTTCTGGACAACACATCAGCACCTCTAATATTATTGTCTTTTTTACAGCTTACAGAGTAATTTCAGCTCCGGAGGCTTCCTCAGCACTTGTAAAGCACTTGTATATTCTTTACCAATAAAGAATATAGGCTGGAATTATGCAAATTTGTTACAAACCTACGTAGGTTCGTGCAGGAAGCAAGACTGGAATTACTGATGACTCGTTCAGAATAAATTATTTATTTTGAGAGATGTAACTCCATTTATCATGCACTTTGGTCTTTGAAACTTTGTAGACCTTTTACATTCACAAAAAGCTATATTACACACTACTAGGTTATATCTGAAAAAGCATAATAGGGGCACTTCAACTAAATGAATGCTGCTTTGGCAAGAGAAAAAAATCTTACATCCCACACTCTTTGTTATTTGCTCTCCATTTAACCTTGCTGCTATCTAGGAGAGACAACTAAGACATTAAAGGGTTAGTTCACACAAAAATGCAAACTCTGTCATTAATTACTCACCCTCACGTCGTTCCAAACCCGTAAGACCTTCGTTCATCTTCAGAACAAAAATGAATATATTTTTGATGAAATCCGAGAGGTTTCTGACCCCCCCATAGACTGCAACATCATTGCAACTTTCAAGGCCAAGAAACGTAGTGAAAGACATCTATAAAATAGTCCCTGTGACTACAGTGGTTCAACCTTAATGTTATGAAGTGACAAAAATACTTTTTGTTGCGCAACCCCCCCAAAAAAAGAATGACTTATTCAACAATCTCTTCTCTTTCACGCTGTTGGCGTAGTAAACACAGTGCAGCACTTCTGGGTTCCAAGTCAGAATGCCAGCTAACTATTGGCTATTGACCTCTCGGATTTCATCGAAAAATATCCTAAATTGTGTCCCGAAGATGAACAAAGATCTTACGGTTTGGAACGACATGAGGGTGGTTAATGACAGAATTTTCATTTTTGGGTGAACGAACCCTTTAAAGAAATCTCCTATAAATAAGCTATTCATTTATAATATATTTGGCTTAAAACCATTCTGTGGTTTATTATTTTTCTCAGAGGAAATTAAACGTGTTTCTGTGTGTGAGTTACTATTTGCAGTTTTATTGAGTTAAAGCGCTCACTTTCAACTTTGGAATGGGCCCATGTAGATGATAGGTTTATCGTGTATCTCTATTTCTCATAACACATCTCTCTCACTCTCCTTCCACGCATCTATCCAGTTACTTTCACCCGTTCCCACAGTACATGTTATCCCTTGCTTTTTCCATATTTCACCCCCTCCTTCCCAGTCTGCTTTCTACACCTCCGGCCTTCTAAACCCCCCTTACTGACCCCCTGTCCGCCATAGATTGGAACTACCCCCTTTCTACCCAGGGCCTGTAATACTAGCTGGTGGGTTAATAATAGCTTTGGTGTGACCCAATGATCACAGTCACACTTCCCCATACACCTTTGTGTGGATCTTTCTTTCTTCCAATTTGTTCATCTATCTCTCAAGGACTCCCAAGGAACACTGTCATGCACTGGAGCTCTAACAGCAAATGAAAATGTGTGTCGCAGCTCACACATTAATGTATTATTCACTATCAAAGATTTTAATATCTTCTAAGAACACATCTACAAACAAATAATTCCTATCAGAAAGGGCTAATGTGCTGAAGCTAAAGCGGGTTGGAAGAGGTGTTCGATGGCATGCTGCTGAGCTTTTGGTCATGTTGATGGCTGTATGGGAAGACTTTTGAGGCAATTGTCATGGTGTCATCACCAGATGTTATGTAAAGTCATATGTAATTCTGTTGAAGGTCTTCTAAAATAGATGTTCTTCCCATGCTGTGATGACCACACTTGTCAACATATCCCAATATGCCTGGCCATTCTGTTGAGGCTCTTTCATTCAGCTAACTTTGCTAAATGTACACTTCAGCAATACAATGTTAAATAAAATAAAATTGGAAAAAAATATTTTAAAAAAGAATGACCGTGTGAAACAAGAAGTGTAGTTATTTTTAACTAAAACTAAAACTATTAAAATATTTTCTAGTAATTGAAATAAAGCTGAAATAAAATAAAGTATAAGATGAAAAATGTATCTGAAATGTTGTCTTGGCAACTACCTGAAATACTAAAATTACTAAAACCAAAATGGAAATAAAGTTAAATCTAAACAGAAATGAAAAAGAATCGAACAAACTTTCAGAATTACTAAAATGAATTAAAATTACTAAAACTTAAACTAAAAAAAAGAAAAGTTAAATCAAAATATGAATGAATCCTAAAATAATACTAAAAACACCCAAAACGATTGAGAAACAGAATGACAATATAACAGCAAATAAAACAATCAACCTAGAACTGTGCTCTAAAAAAACATATCACTGTAAATACGGCTAAAGCCCTGTTTGCACTGACTGCGAATAAACAGCTTGAGACCTTTCTGTGATGTTGGTTTCTACAGCAGCCATTTCTATTGTAGCATCCAACTCACGTGATCAAAGTCTACACTCCCACTAGTTGTTGCTGCATAGAATTTCTGCTCATTTATATAAAGTTGAACTCTCAGAAATCAAGAGATCAAACAAAAATGGGTTTCACTTTATTTTGATGGTCCCTTTAACACATTCTGTTGACTATAAGTAACGTTGCACCTAAATGTCTGCTAACTCTCATTAGGGTGTTAGTAGAGTATTAGTAGACTGGTAGGGTTAGGGTTATAATAAGTTGACATGTACTTGCAAAGTAACTTATAGTCAGTAGAAATTCTGTTGGAGGACCAACACAATAAAGAGTTAGTAGATATTAAGCAGACAGTCTACTAATAGTCTAATGAGAGTTAGTTGACATGTACTGTAGTTGCAAAGTTACTTATAGTCTACAGAATGTTCAAAAGGGACCATAAAAATAAAGTGTTACACAAAAATGAATAACTTCTAGTTTATTTGTTGTTGCTGTAAATCCCTGTTAGTGTGACGTACACTCTTGGTGACCCATAACCTAAAATATGCTTATTGATAGAACATTTACACACATTTTCTCTATCTCATTCAATCAATGTTACATACTTCTCAGTAAATCACAGTGACACAGGGACTCACAAAAGATGACCTTAACTGCTTACATAAGAAAGCAATATTACCTTACTTATATTACAGTCTAAACAAGATGTATTACCAACACCATTTCAAATGCTCAAATGTTCAACCTCGTAAAAAAACCCATACATTTCTTCTGCCCCTCAGTCAAAGCAGAAATCGCACCAGCCGTTGGAGCTCAAGGGACCACATTGCTGCCCTCCTATGACAAGCTGGGATTAAGGAATAAATTTATAATTTATGATTGGGGTTCCACTTACACTACCATTCAAAAGTTTGGGGTCAGTACGATTTAAAAAATAGATAAAAGAAATTAACAATTTATTCAGCAAAGATGCATTGAATTGATCAAAAATTTATATTTCAAATAAATACTGTTCTTTTGAATTTTCTATTAATCAAAGAGTCCCCAAAAAGCATCATGGCAGCAGAAATACAAAGTTCATTAGATGGCGCAGGCATATAGGTCCTTAACTCAATCTGTTTGCAATCACATCTTTCTCTATAGGGCACAGCTGATTGGTTCACTTCCTTGTGTATCAGTAGCCAATGAGCTCGCTGATCAAACTTGGTCAGGATTTGCTATAGCAGTGCAGCGCACTTTCAGATACCCTCCACCCTCCCCATCTCCACCTGTATAGATGTGTTGCGGATAATTCATATTTTGCACAGCAACAGCATGTCTTAAGGCTGACTTATACTTCTGCGTCAGACCTATACGCCGGAGCCTCTACGCTATAGATTGCGGGTTGGTTTTCATTTATACTTCTGCGTCATTGTTCACGTTGACGCGCAATTACACATGCAGAGAGAGCATGTGAATCCCGAGGGAGGGGTTCTAGCAGACCAATCACAGCGTTTGTGTCAGCGTAGAGTTGGCGCGTTGTTACATTTTTGGAGAGGTGCACGTCAGGGTACGCAGAAGGGTATGTGCGCAACTACAGCTTGAGTTTGACGCAGAAGTATAAATTGGGCTTTAGACGTAACTACAGCTTGAGTTTGACGCAGAAGTATAAATTGGGGTTTACTTGCTCACAGCAGTGTGTCCTGTATGTTTTGGCAGTAGCAAGACCTGTACTTGCTCTGCAGCAGCAGGAATAACAGCAGCAGCAGCAGCGTAGCAGATCTATTCTGCCAAGACCAAATATATCAACATTGTCAAACCCATTATCATGCCAAACACTCAAAGAGTTGTCATGACAGAACTGTTTTCAAGATTGATAATAATAATGTTTCTTGAGCAACAAATCAGCATTAGGATGATTTCTGAAGGATTATGTGACACTGAAGACAGGAGTAATGATGCTGAAAATTCGGCTTTGATTATATGAAATAAATTATATTTAAAAATACATTAAAATAGAAACATTTATTTTAAATTTCACAATATTACTGTTTTGACTTCTTCCAAAAATCTTAAATTATTATACCGCCCCAAAACTTTTGAATTGGTTTGTAGTTTTTCTAGTTTACAATGTATATTTGGGCGATCCTTCGATTAGTATTTTCTATATCTTCTATCTGCCATCCATGTTAAAATATTTATCACATGTCTTGAAATAAATCTCTGATCATGGTTTTGGTCAACATTTCTTTCTTTTTTTTACTTGTTAGAGAAAGTGCAAAAAGTTCCCTGATTTTAATATAGCCTACTTTAAACTCAAACTCAAACTCAAACTCAAAACAGAAATAAAGAAAAAATGATTAAAAGAGAATTTCCATAATTGAAAAATCGCTAACTTTTATTTAACATCCAATTTAAAATCACACAAGAGTATGGACTGGGTTTTTGTCAAACTTATTCAAAGAACAACAAACGGTAGTACAGACTACAGACGTCCTCAGATAAACGAGAGATTGAGTAAACAGCTGCCCTTTCCCGCGAGTTCTGCAGCAGCACAGTGACTCAAGTCATACAAGTCATGCAGAGATTGTGCAACATCTTTGAGATCATATGATTTCAAATGACAGAAGAACAGCAATTCACAACTGTCTAAAGAGTAACCAGAAAGAAGAAAAGGTGAGGGAGATAGAGAGAGAGAGAGAGAGCAGAGACAGAGATGGTGACTGACCACGGTCTGCTGGTATCTCAGAGCCTTCCTTTGCGACGCATCTGCTGCCATTGACACACTGTCACTGACCCAAAAATAAACCGCCTGTCTGTCTTAGCATTCCCACCCTGGGGTGGCACGGACTGAGGGAGAGAGGGGTTCTCTCGCTCGATCTTTCTTTCCTGTTTTACACATTCACAGACATCTCCCTCTCACACACCTTCTCATGTGGTGCAACACAGCAGACCAAGTTGCCTAACTAAGCTCCGTGTGCATACATGGGGTTTATTAGGATGAGCATGTGCTTGGGGCATGTACATGCGTTTGTGTATGTGTGTGAGAGGTTGTGAGTTACAAAGAGAGCGTAGGTGCCAAACAAAACCCATCCACCCCTTAATTAGTGAGGCCGGTTTGTTTAATAGTGGCCGATACTGTCACCCCAGGCAACAAACTAAGACAATGATCACCTGTTCATTTGGAAAGAGGCACAGTAAGGGTTTGAGCAGCCGAGGGAACTCCCCGTCCCCCATGAAACATGATGAGGGGAGTAGGCCTGCAGGGAGGACCAAATTGGCCAATGCCATCTCTGATTCGCCCTTTTCATCAGTGATGTTCACACGGACATTAAGCAATACAGTTACTGACACAAGCAGACAGTTTTAGCTTTGATTAATCTGGATAAGAGGACAAGAAGAGTATAACATTTATAAAACTGTTAGCATCTAATTGTTATGGTTTTGGATAATACTGCCACAAACTTATGTTCTTGAATATGTAGGCTGTAGTTGTCACGAACTGTCAGTTTAGCTTTCATTCTCATGGAATTTTATAGGGTACGTTTACCCGACCACGATATGCTTAAAACGGAGACGTTTTTCCTTTGAAAAACAAAGTGTCTGCGTAGACGACACCATTGTCAAAGCGATCCCCATTCACACAGATCCGCGAAAACGACTAAAAACACTGTATTCTACTGCCAGGCCATTAGATGGCGATAAAACACTATAGACTGAACACGTAACGTGCACAACGTCATTGTCTTTAGTGATTCGCGTTTTTTGTCTACATGGAGACCGTTTTCAAAAACTTGCACGAAACCCGTTTTCAAAAGTTTGCGTTTTCAAGCACCCACAACACCATTGTCATGTAAACGAACGGCCAAAATGCATGAAAAGGTTTACGTTTTTAGATGAAAACGTTGTCGTGTAAACAGCCACTTAGTTTGCTTATCATTTTTTCCTGTTGTCTTTGTTCACGTTTTGCGCCACTTGTTTGTTACCATGGATATTAATTTAATCATCACAGCTGTTCGTATTTGAATTCGTTATCAGTGTATAAGTTTCTTTGTTTCCTCAGTTCTTGGTCGGTTGTTGTTAGTGTCTAGAGCACACTGTTGCACAGGCTGGAGTTTATTTTATCATTAAATCACTAAATAGTACCAAAGTATTTGGAACCTGTCTGACTCTTCATCATCTTTGGATCTTCATATTGTATGACAGAAAATAATGATAAGCAAACTAAAATTCCATGAGAATGAAAATAGTTTGTGACAATAGTACGCCGTAAAATTTTGGAGTACGTTTGACAAGAAAATCCTATTTCAGTCTTTCTAATTCAAAATTTCACATTAAATTCAATGTTACTTGTCGCAACTTTGTAATTAAAATGTGAAATTTTCTAGCAAGTGTATGTAAACATTCCTTGAAAGAAATCATACTGTCCACAATAGGTAAAAAATAGTTTAAAAACATTTTTAAATAGTTAAAAAAACAGTTACATACATTTTACAAGTTACCATATCATAAGCTGTTATGGTACAGTGATGCATGGCAGAAACTCAGGTGAAGGCGGAGCTAACAGAAGCAGCTGTAGGGTGTGGGTGTGGCACCAAGAATTTAAGCAATTGACTCACAGTAAGATGAACAGCACTTCTAGAAAACGAAGACATACATTAGGACAGAGAAAATGATACTTTGGGAATAAAACACAGGAAAAACAGCATCTGACAAGAAGAAAAATGACCAAGTTTGGAAAATGAGAAATAGTTCCATTATTCTTCACACACAGAGATGACATGTAAGTACATTGTTGTGTTTATAATATATATATTAAAATGCATACATTATTTTACAATATACTGCATTATATATATGTGTGAAAACGTATAACACTCAAAAGAGTTAGAGGATTTATTGGTCAGTAAATTAAGCTTATCTACATTTTCACTGGTTTATTTCTAGTGCAGTTAAACCATGAATTGAAACCCACTTTGTCCTGAGCTCACATTCACTTTTGTGTGTAATAGACTTTGTGGTGCGTGTATAATGTAAAGATAGTAATGCAGAGGAACAGGTTGAGGGACAGTCTGGTAGTCTCATACACAAGCTGAAATGCCACCGAAAGAAGGTGCGTGTTCAAGGCATAACCTTGTCACAATGTTTTTAAAAAAGAAAACCTGTACAGGTACATTGATGTTCTACATCTGTCTGGCAGTTTTATCTTTTAAGCTTTTATTGATCACAAATTTGTTGTGACAACCAGTGTTGATCATGTTTGTTTTCATGCTAGTGTTATTTATAGAGGCAAAAGCTGTCATGATTGAATTATAACAAATATTTAGCTGCTTATCAACTAGGATGGAACTCCATAACTGCTTATATATTTAATTGCTGAATAAATGTCAGATATGCCCAAGTTAACCAAATTTAGCTTTAAGACTGATATTATAAAGCATTGTGAAAACATACAAATGACTTGCTCCCAATAACATCTCTGCAAAACATGCATCAAACCACATGGGTAATCAATGTCGAACATTTACAGTCTAGTTTTATGTCTTTCAAAGAGAGCTGCTAAACTGCAGACATGTACTGTATGCCAAAGATGTTATCCTTACACTTATAAAACCCATAAGCTGATGAATAGTGTTGCACTTGAATTGCTGGATATCGGTTTACATAGTGTTTTGAAGTTGGTGCTTTGCCATATCTCATTAATGGTGGTGATATATATATATTTTTTCCTATTTGCAGTATGTCTATTTCAACCAACACAACATTTCCATGTATACCAGGCTCTCTCTGTGGTAAGTGATATGCTAGGTGCAATTTCTTAGTTTTAGTGTATCTATGTATTCTACCATTCAAAAGTTTAGTGTCAGTAAGATTTATTTTAAAGAAAATAATGTTTATTTAGTAAGGGTGCATTAAATTGATCACAAGTAACAGTAATGTCTTGGTTACGGATGTAACTGGTTCCCTGATGGAGGGAACGGAGATGTTATGTCAAATGACAAATGGAGTTTTAGAAAAACGGACAATGGAATTGGCAAGTGGAATTTGCATGCCAAACCACTCCCCTGTACATAAGATGGTGGCACGACTTCAACAATCTGACGTAGAACCCGGAAGCGCTGCACTGTACAGTATTTACAACTTAAACTGCATATGAGACTGACGCAGACGAGAAGAAATTGTTGAATAAAGTCATTATATTTGTTTGTTTTTGAACACAGATAGGAAAAGACAGACAAGGAAGACAACGGAGTTTTGGGGGCCTGAAAACGCAAACTTTAGAAAACGGGTTTCAAGTGCAAGTTTTTGAAAGTTATTGCGTTATCTTGTCCGTAAACTACAAAAATACACAAATTTGAGAAAACAGTGACGTCCCGGGCATGCGTATTATGCAGAGGTGTAAAGTCCAGGGGTCAGAAAGTAAAAGTCCTGCAATATATTTATTCCACCCATGAACTCAGCCAGCTGATTTCACTAATTAGTTCTATCTCCTGGCTGAAAAACTGTGCTAATTAGCAAATCCAGGTGATTGGAACAAAATACTGAGGAGGACTTTTACTTTCTGAACCTGGACTTTACACCTCTAGTATTACGTGTTCAGTCTATAGCTGCATAGTAACATCGCCGACAACTGGCCTGGCAGCATAATACAGCGTTTTTAGTTGTTTTCGCAAATTCAAGAACGGGGATTGTTTTGACAGTGTTGTCGTCTGTACGTGAAAAACCTTTTGTTGTGATGTAAATGTACCCTATGTGTCACAGCCATCTTTCAGAAAGGGACGTGACCGATCTAAGGGTCCGTTTCCATGCCATTTTCAACTAAAAGCAGGAAACTTTTTATGCATTTTGCCCATTCATTTACACAACAACAGTGTTTTGGGGGCCTGAAAATTGCAAACTGTTGAAAATGGGGTTTCAAAGTTCAAGTTTTTTGAAAATGATACCGTTATTGTCTCTGTGTAAACTACAAGAACATGAATTTGTGAAAACAGTGACGCGTTTAGTCTATAGGCATGTAGTGTTTCTTTACAAAGTGACCTCGCCAACTACTGGCCTGGCATGCACAATACAGCGTTTTTATTTGTTTACATGGATTTGTGTCCAGCTTTCTAATCCCATTGTGCTTCTATTTTACTTGCAGAGGTGCTTTTTTATGAAGTGGAACTGATCGTCATTCCAGTGCTATTTATCGTGGCCTTTCTTGCCACGCTGATCATTTTGTTTGTGGTCAAATGCTCCCATAAGCCATCACAACTTTATGGAAACCACAGAAATGAAAAAAATGACACACAACACCGTCATAACACATACAGCCACCGTAACAGCAACAGACGGCACCTGCAAGGCATTGATGGTAGCTACGGAATCTGACTTTGTTACACACACCAAATTCTCAAGTCGTTGTACTCCGTTTATTTAAAGATCCTCCATTTCATGCATGATTGCAATGTTTATTTATAAGCCTTCCTGACCATGCATGATCACTATCTTTATTTAAAGGGTTTTCCCTTTATGAGTGCATGCAATGTTTATTACAGTATTTCTCAGTCGCTTTGGTGCATTTCTCACATCAATATTTACATTTGCACAACAGTTATTTCAACCTCCACAACATTTAATCATTTGTGCACATCATAGTAGCAGTTTCTCATTCCTTCCAACAAATTGCAAATGCTTTTGGACATGCATAAAATGCTTTCATACAACTCTCTGCTGTTTTATAGCATTATCATTTGCTCATGTCATGTCAGTCAAAATTAACTATACTTGTGAATGCAAAACATTTTTTTTTTTTTTTTACAATTTTTTTTAAATCCCCCCCCCCCCCCAAGAAAATGTCTCCTAAATTGAACAATGTCTCTCAGGTGAATAATCAGTTCCAATATGTACTGCAATATTGTTTACAGTTGTGTACAGCTCTACCCAAAGGGAGTTTATGTTTGTTGTAAATAAGGATGTACTTTTTCTTTTGCACAATGCTGTGAACAAATTAGAATTGCAAAGAGCACATGCAGTAAAAATGTGAAACATACATATTCAGTGTCTTGTACTCAGTTACCTCACTAAATACAGTAATGTGTAACTTAAGTGTAGTTTTCAAATGGCTGTGCAAGTAGTATATAGTGCTGTCTTGAGCATTTTCAGGTAGTCACCAAGATCTGACTTTTTTGCATTGGAAAACATTCACAGAGTAAACTGTCATAATGAAAACATGACAAAGCCATTTGACTATCTTGTTCATACTGTAAACAATGGTGTCAGGACTTTTCATCTTGATGACACTGACACTTTCACTGACATGAATACTTGCTTTTGAGGAATGAGCTATCCATTTTGAGCAAGTGCCACGCTTTTGCAGGTTATCAACTAGGTTTTGCAGTTTGTTCTACTTGTTTTGAGAACTGCATTAACTGTTGTGCAAATGTAAATAGTGATGTGAGAAATGAACCAAAGCGACTGAGAAAAATAATAGATTATCTAGTTCATTAATTATGAAATTGTTTATATAAAGGTCTTTCACACAAGTCTTAATATACACCAAATTCCTTTAACAATGTTTTCACTTTGCAACAACAGCTCCGCCTGAGCTGAACCCAATGGAACATGAGATTATTCTCATGACAGCCCAACCTCACCATGACATGCAGAATTCCCAGCCTGCAGTACCTCAGGACACCACTGTGGGGCATCCGGGCACCTTGCAGATGGTCTCTCCACTCGCCCCCACCTTCTCACTGAAACAGGACAACTTCACTTTACACAGAGCTGTCATGGACAGCCAGCCAGTCATTTTACGAATGCTTAAAGGTAAGGTTGGATCACTGTCATTCTAATATCATTTATGAACTATTATAGTATGGATATTCATATTAGTTTTAATTTTAATTTTAGTTTAGGTTTTAGTCATTTATATTAGTTATAATAACTATTAGTTGTCCAGCTATGTCGGTCCTTTCATTCTTTTAACTTAGAATGTCTCAATCATCTCCCTTGTAGAGTAGACAGACAAGACAGATCGATAGATGGATAGATGGACAGAGAGATAGGTGGATAGATGGAAAGATAGATAGATGGAAAGATAGATGGACAGAGAGATAGATGACAGAGAGATAGATCAGTGGTTCCCAAACTGTGGTCCGCGGACCACTAGTGGTCCGTGAGGGTACTGCAGGTGGTCCGTGGAAAGGCAAATTAAAATATAAAATAATATTTTTTACCTTCATTTTACCAGGAATCCCCATAAAAAACATAAAAAGTAAAAAGAATATGTATGCCTATATTGATATAAAATTTAAATTAAATTGTCAGGTTATTGTTTGATTACTAAAATAGGCTAGTGGTGCTCGGCCGTGACGTTCAAGTTCAGTGCCGTTAGAACCACAACATGGATCGGTGGATAGCAACAGGTTCTCTGAAGAGGAAAGCGGCAGAGTCAAATATTTTGCCATTATATAAAATATTTGTCTGATTATAATTTCACCAACAGTAATTCTGGATTGCCTCCACCAAACAAGTAAATAGGAAATAAGCAAATCCGAATACTGCACGCCAAAACAGCAGTATGCGCGCAAGCTTGAAACGCTAGTTTTTCTTCTTGCTGCGTATCTTTTACTGGGGTCTCCAACACGTTGCTCGATTGGAGGTAGCTCGTCAAGGGGCCGTTCACATATCGTGTCTTTTGCGCTCTCAAGTTCATTATTTCATGTAGGCGCGCGGCAAGTGTGCTCATAATTGAAGTGACACACTCATTTGTTTAGGCGCAGCGAGATGAAAACACCTCAACTTTTCATAATGCAGCAAACGCACTGCAGTTCATGTGACAAAAACAAACAAATCAGCTTCATCCTTTCCGTAAACATTGAAAGCTCAGTCAATGAAGAATGTAAGAATGCACGTGCACCCAAAAACTACGTGTGTTTTTCTCTTCTCCGTAAATTAATCTTGTAGCAGAGCTACAGCAAGCGTTTTTCGGTGGTGGAAATCTATTAGCTACTAAGCACAACTAAGTTGTGGAGAGCGCGCATAGCAACGACAGACGGCACGGGAAAATCGGACCGAATTTTACTATTAGCTAATAATAAAAGATAAGCTAATGTGCATCGATGTAAATGTCAAGTAATTTATCTTTTTTTGACTCATTCTTTTTATAAAAATGATTTAAAGGCTGAAATATGTGAGGTTTTTCTTTTATAAAACCTTTTTTTGTGAAAAATGATTTAAAGGCTGAAATATGTGAGGTTTATCTTTTTGTAAAACATTTTTTGTTAAAACTTTATTTGAATTTCATTTTACTATATGTGCCTATAGGGGTGGCAGGGGTTGGCGGCAATGTAAGTATCTGGATATTTGCCGCAGGGCGAGGGCTTCGATTACCTCTCTCTTTTTTGACCATACATGTTTGCATCCCTGAAATGAACCTGATTATGCCCTCGGGCGCTTGAGTAAATAAATAAATTAAATATGTGGCAGCCGTTGTGTGCAGTATACTTTCTTTTAACAAGCTGTTGTACTGATGTGATGACCAGTTATAGTTTTAATGTTAGTAAGCCTATTTAGAGGTGCGGATTAATTCAGGAAGGACTGTGTGTAGATATATTTTATTTTGTGTATTATGAGGTGGTCCGTGAAAATTCTTGATTACAAATAGTGGTCCACACTCACAAAAAGTTTGAAAACCCCTGAGATAGATGAGAGAGAGAGATATAAAGATAGCTGGACAGAGAGATAGATGGATGGATGTATGGATGGTTAGATAGATGGACAGAGAGACAGAAATGTAAAGAAATAGATAGATGGACAGATAGATAGATGGACAGAGAGATATATGGATAGATGGACATAGAAATAGATAGATAGAGATATGGATGGACATATAGATAGATAGATAGATAGATAGATAGATAGATAGATAGATAGATAGATAGATAGATAGATAGATAGATAGATAGATAGATAGATAGATAGATAGATATATGTGTAGTTTATGTATTGCACTTCATAAACTGAACAATCTTACTTTCTACTCCAAAATTTCCCCATACAGAATCAGCCAATGCCAGAGAGCTCCAGTCCTTTCTAGGGTTTTCCCACTTCCTTTCAGAGTTGGGATCGCATCCATCGCTGCCTAAAGTACTGGGGGTGGAGACTGTGCGCACACCCTTGACGATAGTGGTAGAACAGCTGGAACACGGAGACCTGCTGAGCTTCCTGTGGAGGTGCAGACAGGTACAGACTCAGAGCAATGCTGCATTTTCAGTCTTGAAGCAGGAGAAAAAGATGAAACTAGATTTCAGATGGCTAAATATGTCATAAACTGGCTTAACAAGTTTAGGTTTCTTTCCTGTTTGACATATTTCCTTTTGAAACAGGAATCTGGGTGTGAAAGGGGATTATCCCTGTTTAGTTCACATCATAGACATGAACTGATACTATTTTGATAATAAAAAATAAATGGTATTGCTGAAGGAATATTCGTATACTAGAGTTAATGTTATTGGACAAAAATACAAGATGACATATATTGTCCTAGAAAAGAAAGAACAACGTTTTGATTGCATTTGATAACTATAGAATACGTAAATAATATTTTTAAATGCTTGTATATTTATAATATTTTCAATTATTTAATAGTGTTCCGGCTTTTAATTCACATGTCTGTTAGCGTGCATGCAGAAACTTTATAGACACATTTTATATATAAATATATTAAATGTAAAGTACTATACAAATGTTTGGGGTCAGCAAGATTAATAATTTTATTCAGCAAAATGCATTCAATTAATCAAAAGTGACAGTCATTTAAAATTGTACAAAACAATTCATGAACATTTTTTTATCACAGTTTCCATAAATTTTTTCTTAAAAAAAATCAGCTTAACTGTTTTCAATATTAATAATAAGAAATGTTTCTTGAGCACCAAATAAGCATATTAGAAAGATTTCTGAAGGATTATGTGACACTGAAGATAGGAGTAATGATGCTTTTCCATCACAGGCATAAATTATATTTAAGAATATTAAAAAAGACAAAAAAGGTTTTTAAATTGTAATAATATTTCACAATATTACTGTTTTTACTGTATTTTTTTTATAAAATAATTGCAGCCTTGGTAAGCATAAGAGACTTATTTTAAAAATATTAAAAAATTATACCGACCCCAAACTATAAATTACCTCAAATCTAACAGACCTGAATTAAAAGCCACAACATTTTGATAGATAAACATGACATGTCTTGCAATTACTATAAAATATTGATATTAAACTCTCTGAATTCATTGATCAGTTATTTGAGCTAGATGTCGCATGCAAATTAATGATAGAGGTTGTGTCATTACTGATGATCTCATTTGCAACGGATTGATTAAGTCAAACTGTAAATTTAAACCTCACCTTTGTTTTGACTGACTGTAACTCTCTTTCACAGGACCACACAGGCCAGGCAGCACCGTGTGACATGACGGAAAAACGAATCTTTACCATGGGCGCTCAGATTGCATCTGGTCTGGTTAGATAACAAATCAGCTTGCAAAATATATATACAATCATATTGACAAGTCAGTTAAATCATGAAAGCCTGCCAATGTGTAAAATCATGAATGGAGAGTTTGTATGAGCCACTCAATGCATGCTTTTAGCTCATACTGGCAACTTCATAAATCAATACGAGCCCTTTACTTTGTTTAACTCTGATGCATTAATCATGGACAGTCATGAGCACTGGAGCATTTATGATTTTACAATGTACGAATGAATATATTGTCACACCCAAGATCAAATGTTCTTGTTCTGACACAACTGGTCTTGATATTCCAGGAGTATCTGCATAGTAAGAATTACATCCATGGCAATGTGAGGGCTCGAAGTGTCCTGGTTGGTCAAGACCTGTCGGTCAAGCTGTGGGGTTTGGGTCCGGCATATCGCAAGCAAATAAGCGCAGGCTCTATAAAAGATGTGGAAGATATGGAAATGAGAAAGTGGCAAGCACCAGAGGTGTTGGGACAGCAACCTCTCCAGAAAAGCAGTGATATGTGAGTTTACTTTCAGTCAACTTTTTCTCAATCAAAGTTTCTCAGTCAATGCTATCTTTACATTGTATTCATTTCTATTTAATCCTCCATAGATGGTCCTTTGGCATTTTGCTCTATGAGATGGTGACTTTAGGTGAGTGTGTCTGTCATTCAATAAGAAAAAAATCACTCTTATTAAAAGAGAAAGCTACAGCTGCATGGTTGTAGTTGGGTTCCCCTTCAATGGAAGTTGTCTAAAGCTTTTTACCTCTTTGTTTCTAAACTCAGGAGAGCCCCCCTTTCCCAACATCATGGGCAGCGAACTTCTGCAGCATTTACAGAGAGAGAACACAATAACCAAACCCCCCAACTGCTCCAATACTCTGTACGTCACTTTACCCTCACACATAAACACTTTTATGTAAAAAGCGTATAGATTACACCATAGACTACTGTTTTTAGATAAAGCTAATTATAAATACGATAGACTCACCCTAACCATGCAAACACTACCCCTAAAGAAAAAAAATATTATTTTTAATTAATATTATTATTATTAAAATTCTATAGTATATTTTATGTACTATAGTATACCTCTCCACACACATACAGGTACCTTTAATTCTAGAGTTTAAGAAGAAATCTCCACAATGCCTCCCAAAGTCTGATATTTAGAGTCAAAGATCTCATTATGAACTCAAACATTTCTCATCAAATTCCAAAATTAATGGTCCACATCAATATTGTTACTCCATACAGATATACTGTATATGTAGACAGCTGTGTCGTTTTCAGATAAATTGCGTCTAAGACATTTCAGGACAAAACATCTAAACCAAACAAATAAATGAAACATAACGGAGATCAACTATGTACAATTCTGTCATCATTTACTCGCCCCAAAGTTGTTCCAAACCTGTATGAAATTATTTCTTCTGCTGACCACAAAAGACGATAATTATTTTACTGTAAAGAATACAGGTAACCAAAGAGTTGATGGGGCCCAATGACTTCCATAGTATTGAGATTTTTTTTTTTTTTTTTACTGTGGAAGTCAATGGGGCCAATCAAATGTTTGGTTACCGACTTTCATCGAAATATCTTACTTTGAGTTTAGCAGAAGAAAGAAATTCATTCAGGTTTGGAACAACTTGGGGGTGAGTAAATGATGACAGAATTGTATTTTTTGGGTGAACTGTCCCTTTAAGTCTCCTGAGAGGGACTCGCTATAAAAACAACTTCTCAGCAATATTTTCTATATTAAAGGACAACTATGTGATCAGACACTGTATAAACTGTAAACTTATTCGTCAACACTAATCTATTTTAGTCTGATGGCCACTATAATAACTAACAAAGTAACATTTGTTCTCTAGATATTCTATTATCGAGTCCTGCTGTCGGTGGAAACCAAAGAAGCGAGTCTTATTGGCTGAGCTGATCAGAAAGCTCCAATCAGGAGAGAGAAGCGCCAATGATCAGGCCGTGCTGCGAGTGTCTGAGCCGCTGGACATGGTGAAATACATGCGTGAAGCGGGCTATGGAGACTCCTTCAACTATGCTGCCATCTAAAGTTCCTTTTATGTGTCACTTAACTGTGACAGATCGTAACACACCACTGTCAAATTTAAAGAACACGATCATCTCATAAAGCCTGTGTTATTCAGTACGTTACATTGGATAAAGGCATTACGCAAATTAGAAGATATGTAGCCTAATGTAGCAGAATATGCACAAGTTGGAAGATTGTGTCATACACAAATATGCATAAACATGCAGCGACAAAAGCTTGAATGTAAAGTGTAGCAGCATAATAAATGCATCAAATTAAATGCAGGATTTTTTAACTGGGGGGGACCAAGCTGTCAGCAAATGATTTAAACTCAATTCGTTATTTTGCGTGATTTGGGCTAATGATTTGCACTAAAAAGCCATTGGGGGATTCTTATTTGAAATTATATATAAACAACAATGAAGAAAGGTAAACAAAGGCCTACCTGATCACCATGATCAGACTGTTATTTGACTAGTATGCCAATCACCCACCAAACCTTCATGTCTTCAGCAAACTCTACTGTCTCTCCTTCTTCATGCTGTCTTTTTCTACGGTGGCTGCCCTCCTGCAGATCTTCACTTGACTGACTAGGGCCTGCCTTACTGTCATCAGATATTGCCTGCAGTGAACATACCTCAGTCAATTTATACAGTACAATGGGTTAAATGATAAGATAAAACATTATTTCCTGACGAAGACAAATTTTTGCTTTATCCAACCATTCTTTTTGTGTTCATTCATTATTTGCCTCTGTCCACTCACCTAAATGCATAGTTATGGTCTCCACATTTTGCTGTGTTTACTAAGTGCAAAAGCCTTCTTGCCATTATTGTCAGACTAGCTATCCCCCTTAACAGATCTAATCTGCCACATCTGGGAAAGTCAACAGGTATAGGATACTTACATTGTTTGGTTTTTGAAAAAACGAGGTGATTTTTTTTTGTTCTCTTCATTGCCTTTATTTGGCATTCATACAGTCGATTTTTATCAGTTCAGAAAATCACTGACTCAGCTCAGTCATAGATGGTATATGATCACCATGGTTACCGGTCCGCTCCTACAGACACGATTGAGGCAGCTACCAGCTCCTCATAGGACCCCAGCGACGTCACTCAGGAGTCGTAGCCATAGACATCATATAGAGACTAGATGCCCTATTGGCCGCTGTGGCGCAAGAAATACTGCCGCCATCTTATACCGGTCATACTCCTATTTGCGTTGCATAGCAGCAGTAGATGCCAGAGCACTGTGCAGCATATTCCTGCTCAAATCGGCGGACCATCACTCGGGGATTACTTTACACAGATTTAACATTTAACATTACCGTACTATTAGTTGTATTGTGTGAACAAAATATTCAATGTGTCCTGTATAGCTACGTGTATGACCTTTGCAGCAAAAAAATCCGCGTGAAAATCAGTTCGGTATTCAGTGAGATATGATTAATTGAATGCGCTGGCAGCTCATTGCACCTGCCAAACAGATTATACTGAGCGGAGCGGGTGGCCGGTTTAAGATGGCGGTCCCACGGCTCGTCCACGCCAATAGGCAGTAGCAGTCGATAGGGCGTCTATCTATATGATGTCTATGGTCGTAGCACACACACACAGAGAGAGAGTAAACGTCGGTGGCATGATGGCATCGTGGGTTTATTGACAACAGAACAGCGTGTAGTGAGAACGTGGGTACAAACAAAGTAATGGTGACCGGTGTAGATTATTATTGTGTGTCAGCCTGCGTCTGCCCCAAGGGGGTAATCCATCAGCCGGAAGTTGAAGACTCGCGGGAGCCGCCATTGTAGCAGAACTTCACCTGCTGTTAGCATTCCATTGACTCCCATTCATTTTGGCGTCACTTTGACAGCGAATAATTTAAATCTGAGGTGTCCAAAGACTTCATTTGTCTATTATTTATTTCTAAATAAACACGACAATGTATAAAAGGCTCCGTTACTTTGAATCTTACGTTATGGCCCCGTAGAAGCCGTTTTTTGTTAAAAACAGGCTAACGATTGCGTCATAACCACACGACTTTATGTCGCACAATAGAGAATTTACCGTATAGACAGGAGGAGAAGCTCGCAGGCAATCTTTTACTGTCTATGAGGCAATCGGGGGGACATAGAGGCATAAAGTCAAGGGAGAAGCCTATAGATAGTCCATAAAAACAACGGGACAAAATATTTCAACAATGTTTTTGAGGAATTAGGTGATTCAGATTTGTTTTGCCACAGCTACTAGAAGATGTACAACTGTCAGACTGTCGTCACGCTCAGTTTGAGCCTGCGCAGTCGCTCAGCCATCAGACAGGAAGTGCAATAATCGGGCTTCAGTCTTCTCCGTTGAAATCGCGTGATTTTTTCCCCCAAACCACTTCAGTGGAAATCCCGCCCTGCAGCCGATTTAAAAGTTTTCATTGGTCATGTCAATCACTGTACTGATTGCCTACACCAAACACTGATCCCTAAACCTACCCGTCACTGTAACCTAAACCAATGAAATCGGCTGCAGGGCGGGATTTCCGCTGAAGTGGTTTGGGAAAAAAAATCACGCGTTGAAATCAAGGGGGTAATCCATCAGCCGGAAGTTGACGCTGCCTCCGGGGGCCGCCATTGTAGCTGGCTATCACCTGCTGTTAGCATCCCATTGACTCCCATTCATTTTGGCGTCACTTTGACAGCGAGTAGACCGGAGTAGAAGCTCGCACAGTCTCGCAGTTAGTCTTTAACTGTCTAAATGGCATAGATAGACAGAGTCCATAAAAGCAACGCGACAAAATATTTAAACAACGTTTTTGAGGAATTGTAAATAATTCGATATGTGGCAAGTGAATACATATGAAGTAACATTTATCCACGAACTTTAAATTATTTATCTACTACTACACCTAGGGGGGATGGGGAAATTGATTATCAGGAAATTATACAGGCAATGGAAGAAGAAAAAAAACATCTCAATGTCTATCGCGGTTAACGTTGTTCCTTTATTTATTTACAGATCTATGCTTGAAGATGAATGTGATCCCGTTCGGAAGCCATATGTACAAAATGCCTACATAACGTGAAATAAAGAAAATCGGGTTTGTTCAAGTGTTTGTGACCATGATTTATTAGCCAAAACTACATGATTTAACACCTAGCTCACAATTCTTTATATATTGGAATATTATATGGTCATATGGAATGGATACGAAAATGACTCGAGGGGACAATATTTTATAGTATGGTTCCTGGGCTCATACTAAGAACTATTTTTTAGATAGGTTATTATTCTGTTTGATGTAGAAGGAAACGAAAACGAAGGGAAAAAATTATTTGCATATGTGCCTGTATTTAAATCATTTTTAATAATTTTGGAAGATTGTGTTGTAGCCTACATGCATTTATTTATCTGTTATTTTTGATTGTATTATGTGTGTGTGTGTGTGTGTGTGTGTACTAGCCAATATTTAAATCTAACGGAGATATACATAAACATGTTCAAAATAAACTAAACTAACTAACTAAAATTACTAGAACTGCAGATAGCTTACTCAAACGATTACAATCCTAAACTAGGCTATTTTAAAGTTGATTTTAGCCACTTCTTTTATCATGTCATATTGTAATTATATTGCGTAATATGTTATATTACATTATTATTATAATTATTAATAGTATTGTAATATATTAATAAACATTAGATGAAACATCATAAAAATTAGAATAAAACATCAATGTGAGTTTACTCTTTACTCCGATGCGTCATTGACCGTTCGAAATTAGCTTGCTTGCGCCTGCTAGTCAAAGCCCTTATTTCTGGAGAGCCGTGATACTTCGACCTTGGAAACTTCTGATAATCAATCAAGACAAGTATTGTGTTATATGTGGTATTTTGTTAATTCAGTGTGATAACTTTTTTTTGGCTTTTTTCTTTTCTTTTTTTCCACACAGCTACTAGAAGATTTACAACTGTCAGTCAGGTTGCTCACGTGACGTCTACGTCATCAAGCTCAGTTTGAGCCTGCGCAGAACGCTTGGCTATCAGGAAGTGAGTGCCCATGTTGGGCTCAAGGGGGTAATCCATCAGCCGGAAGTTGAAGCCTCGCGGGAGCCGCCATTGTAGCAGAACTTCACCTGCTGTTAGCATTCCATTGACTCCCATTCATTTTGGCGTCACTTTGACAGTGAATAACTTTACATCTGAGGCGTGCAAAGACTTCATTTTTCCATTATATATTTCTAAATAAACACGACAATGTATAAAAGGCTCCATTACTTTGTATCTTACGTTATGGCCCCGTAGAAGCCGTTTTTGTTAAAAACAGGCTAACGATTGCGTCATAACCATGCGACTTTTTGTCACACAATAGAGACATTACCGTATAGACAGGAGGAGAAGCTCGCAGGCAATCGGTGGGACGTCCCCTCAAGGGAGAAGCCCATAGATAGCGAGTCCATAAAAGCAACGGGACAAAATATTTCAAAAACTTTTTTGGGGAATTGGAAATAATTCGGTATGTGGCAAGTGAATACATATGAAGTGATTAACATTGGCAATTTTCACGCACAGCTACTAGAAGATTTACGTCTGTCAGACAGGTTGCTCACGTCATCAAGCTTAGTTTGAGTCGGTTTGAGTCTGCGCGTCAGGAACGGAAGTGCTAAAAAATCGCTAAAAATGGGCTTCAACTGTCTCAACTGAGTTCCAATGAGATGGCTCTGTCCACTTCTTATACTGTCTATGGTTGGGCTTTAACTCTCTCCGTTGAAATCAACGGGGTCGCAGTGTCCATTTCTTTTACTGTCCATGGTTGAAATTAATGGGGTCGCTGTGTCCATTTCTTTTACTGTCTATGGTCTGCCCCGACCCGATTCTGAAGCAGCGGCGGGCCGGGACACTACTTTGGCTAATGTACATTGAAAACACTGGTTAATCCTCTGTTTTACCGATTTTTGTCTCCTTTCGTAGGGATAGTGAGGGCAGGGGACAGATCGGGTCACTATGAATCTGGGGGGGTCATGCCCCCCTCCCGTCCCCAGTACAATCTGCGCCCTTGGGTCCAGAGTATAAAAAAAAGCACACACAAAAAAACACGTACCCACAAACAAATTGTGTCTAGTAGGCCTAGGCCTACGTGGTATTGTGATTTAATTTACCATTATATTTGGGATGGACTATATCGTAATCGTACCATTATGTAGATCGGTATTCCTCTAATTCACATAATAAGACTTAAAATCATATTATCAGTAGGCCTATTTTATTGGTAACTGGAGAGTTTATTGCATTGTAATGATGTAGATATTTAAAATACACTATTTATTAATGTTTTTAAAAAAAAGTTTGTTCATCATTAGTGCACATTCGTAATGGTCACCGGCTTTAAATTTTTTTTTTTGAAAATGTGTTTTTTTGTGTGTTTGGGAGACTGCAGAGGTTATATAATAACCCTTCAATAATTTGGATTTTGTCTAAATTTGAAAGTTTCTCTTACCTGTAGTTAACCAGGAGCAGGCTTGATGACGCATTATTAGAGTGATCTGATTAGCTTCAAAGGTCACCTTTGATTATTGGTTAGTCTATTTACGTGGACTGATGCAAACAGATGCATGACCCTGCCTAATTTGAATATCCACTTTTTTCCTTAATAACCTGATTTGAAAGGGGCCCGTGAACCTTCGTACAATTTATCCGAAGATACACAGTCCGAAAGAAATATAAATACTGATGATGTGCAGCTGTTTTATGCACATTATAAGTCTGCACATTGGTAAATCTGATGTAGGCCTATCCTATTAACTGCATTTAGGAAACAGGTGAACAAAGTAATTTACACTATTTATTCACAAAAAAATACAACAACTGTACACAGTACCACTCATGATTTTGATACACATTCAGGAAAAGCCACCATAAAATATACAAATGTCAAAACATCAACCTTTCTGTTTAGCAGACACTCTTTTTGACTTGCAATTACATCAATTACACCATTCAACACTAACATTAACCTAGGTATTTACAGGGTGATGCTCTTCTAACTCTGTACAGTAAGCAACTATGCGTTGTGTACATTATGCACAGCAAAGGTACAGTATGTGAAAGGCATTAACAGTTATTAAGATGGTTGTATTAGTTAGTGTTAGAAGAGGGCTGGCTCAATGTAAAGCTGCTCTGGACTGCTGGAATAAAACTGCAGTGCACTACTGCTGGAGGAATGTTGTCTTTCTTGCACTTTTTTTTAGAGTTTCTCTCTGTGCCACACATACGTGATCACAAGACACGGGAATGGGGAAAAGCAGTTCTTCATATTACATCTGGCCAATAAAGGTGCTTATTAATAAATACTTTCACATTGAATATCTAGACAAAAATAGCAACACATAAGCGATGGCAGCATAAAGCATCTATCGATTCGACTTACATGATAGAAATTATTGACAAAGTAAAAAATAAATGTATAAATAAATACTGTATATGTTCTCTTGGAAAGGGACTCAAACAAAGTGTCGGAAAGTGCATTACTACAGTCAGACATTTATTTAAATCAAGTGAGACTTCTCTCACTACTCTGTCAAACCTCAAAGTGAGTCAGTGCAGCACATGTGTAACAATGGTACACTAAAACACAGGAAATTCAATAGCATCATTAATGGTCATAATCTAGCAAACTTCCTCCCTGATCACATCATTTGCTAAAAATCTTTATCGCGGATATCTGAAATGTGGACATGTCTGGTTATTGATGCTGTATACAGTATATACAGTACAATTCATTGAACACTGGTCAGTCCTTTTGCATCCTCTACAATGCAACCTTTACTGTGATTTTAGATGAATGAGTGACTTCTTTATCTGAAGAGTTTTTTTCTTTAAATGTATTCTTTTTGGCAGTAAACTAGCGATTTTATTCTTGGCATAAGCTTCATTAGCTAAGCACTTCCTATAAATATAAATATTTTTAATTAATCTTCTAATTAAATAGATGTTTTAAGTGTTTTGGATAAATGGTAGTAGTGATTTGAAGTAATGAAAACGTATATATCTGTATATACATTATATATTATACAAAATGAACATCGTCAGTGCAAAAACCTTTAGATTATGATGACCACCGACTATCATTCCAGGGAAAAACACTTTGGTTTTTCTAAAAGCAAGAAATTGAGGTTTGACAGTTGAAAATGGTGAGTGAATTATGTAAAATTTCCCTTTTTCAGTTCAATTTGATATAGGAAACTGTCCTATTTGATAATTCACATTAAAACTGCACTAAAAACTCACAAACAGGAATAAATAAGCAATAAAAGGATAAAACCCTTAAAACGAATCAATATTGCACCAAACCATCAATTGTCAAACTACACAATAATATACGCTCATGTGCTGTGAGCTGTCATATCCTTTCAAAATCTAGCCAGGTGATCTGTGACATTCCAAAGTGGTTCTGTTCTTAATCTGTTTACCCGAAATAATCTCTTTCCAGTAAATAACCTCTAATATTATATTTTCTATCTTCAGTGATACATTTCATGGCTTTAATCATATTTAGTTATAGTTACACCATTTCTTAGATGGTGGAATTATTTTTCTCCTCTTTACTAGAATCTACCAGTGGCTGGGTAACTGAGCTAGGTTTCTCTTCCACCTTTGCGTCATCAGATGAGCTGGGCCCCTGTTCTGTGGAAGATTTGGAAGCTTTCACCAACGGGACTTTCTCTTTGACCGGAGAGGCGGGAAGTGGGAGTCTGCCTGGCTCCTCCACAGAGGTGGCAGCCGGAGGCGGAGACCCACTAAAACCACAGGCGATCTCATCGAAAGTTCGCCCTTTGGTCTCTGGAACTTTGAAGTACGTAAAGATGAAGAAGAAGATGAGGAGGATCATGAATATAATGAAGACATATGGCCCGCACAGCTCCTGTAATTCACAAGCAAAAAGAAAAAAGTTAATTCTGATATTGTGCACAGATTTTAACACAAAATAAGATTACAATAACCCAGTAGTCATGTGATAAAAACTTATTAAAATAGGAAAACTATTTCAAAACTTTATTATAATGGGTTAAATTAAATAAAAAAATCAAAAAAAAATCTATGAATGTCTAATTGGAAAGTTGGTCTTCCATACAAAATTATTCATAGTTTTAAACAATACAGTAGTTTTAAGTGGTTAACATAATGGCAATTGATTTTAATGGTGCAGTAAGCAATTTTTTTAGAAAACACTGTTGAAAAGTGGATCAGGCCGAGCACCAAAACACACATGTAACCAATCAGCAGTAAGGGGCGTATACACACATGATGGGGGAGAAAAGAGAGCTTGTGTACAAGACAGACATTAGCAGAACGACTATAGAAAGAGAGAGATGGCAAAAACAGTGGAACAATGGAAAACAAAAAAGAGGAAAAGGCCAGGGGAATATAACTTTAAAAAGAAGTTTTACAATCAGGCAAGAGGAAGGACCCACATTAATATCGGAGAAGCTTGGAGAGACCTAAGCGGGAAGGCCTGAAAACAGACGCAGAGGTTGCTTTATTTCTTCTCGATACGTGAGTAATATTGGTTTTGCTGTGTTTCACAGAACTAAGATATTTTTTCTTTAGCTTGAATATACTTGTGTGTCATCTTCGCTTGTTTGTTCATTTGCATTATTATTATAAGCCTGGATCGTCTAAACCTCCTCCTCCAAAAGTGTGTCCAAAAAGTGAGATAACATGCTCCTTATATATGGGTTTTCTTTTGGTCACCCTTTTAGTGATGGCTATTACCCATTAATCTTGTCACATTTGTAAAATATTATCTTTAAGATAAGATAATAATATCTTTACTCAATATACTAATAATTTTGGCATAAAAGAAAAATCGATAATTTTGACCCATACAATGTATTGTTGGCTATTGCTAAAAATATACCCGTGTGACTTACGACTGGTTTTGTGGTCCAGGGTCACAATTAGACATTCTACCTAAATTATCATAGTAGCACAAATTGCTTTTATTTATTTATGACATCATACCCTTGGGCGACAGTCACTGGCAGATTCCTCCATATTTGTTGTCTGTGTTGCATATCGTGTACATAAATGAGGGGGTGGAGGCATCAAGATAAGGGTGTGATCCTAATGGGTAGGGGCGTGTTTGTTTTGGTGATTTCAAATATCAACAGCGTTTACCAGAAATCGCTTACTGCACCTTTAAAAGGCAATCTAAATTAAACTCACCTCCAATTTAGGGAAGCTGACTCCCACAAGGAAGTTGGCTGTCCAGTTGGAGCATCCTGCAACGGCCATGGCAGCAGGACGTGGCCCCTGGGAGAACAGTTCAGCCACTATGAACCAGGGAATGGGTCCAGGGCCCATCTCGAACATGGCCACAAAGCCAAAGACTGCAGCAATGCTGAGGTAGCTTAGAGACTCAATGTCCTTCTGCTCAGGGATAAAGGTAAGAAAATATAGGTATGACATTAACATTCCCATGATGGCCAGATATTAACAGGGCCTGTTTTGAATCTGTGGCAAAATGAAAACAGACAGAAGGACTCACCAATAAGAGAGCGATTGTCATGGCCAAGGCGCTGATGGCCATCCCACCCAAACCAATAAGGTGCAAAGTTCTCCGTCCCGCTCTCTCCACCAAGAATAGCTTTTAGAAAAGGATAAAATGAAAGTATTATCTCAAACACGTCACAGTTACAGTATACATAGATTTCTCATAAAGTTAAATGATTAAATACTTACAGATACTACAGTGAAGATAGTGTTAACTATTCCGGCTCCGATGGTGGCGTAAATGGGCTGAGTCACTCCGGCTGACTTAAAAATACCAGTCGAGTAATAAAATACCTTGGAGAAACAGGAAGAAAAGGCAAAATGGTTGACTAAAAAATGTAAAGTTACAGTAAAATGAGAACGCAATTGCATATTAAACACATTCAAAACATATCTTTCATTTGAAAGCCACATTTTTCCATCTTAAAAATATATCTATATTACGACACATGCTCTCAATGACAAATGCAGAAAAGTTAGTTCGTGTGTTCATGACCTCAAGGCTAGATTATTGTAATACTCTACTTGGTGGTTGCCCTGCACGCTTAATAAACAAACTCCAGCTGGTCCAAAACGCAACAGCTAGAGTCCTTACTAGACCCAGGAAGTATGACCATATTAGCCCGGTTCTGTCAACACTGCATTGGCTCCCTATTTAACATTGCATACATCTTAAAATCTTGCTGATTACTTACAAAGAACTAAATGGATTAGCTCCTCAGTACTTGAGCAATCTCTTAACACATTATAGTCCTTCACATCTATTGTGATCTCAAAATTCTGGCCAGTTGATCATATAAAAGGAATTTCAAAATCAACTGCAGGTGGTAGATCTTTTTCCTATTTAGCAGAATTAGCACCCAGACTCTGGAATGGTCTTCCTGGCCTTGTACGGGAAGCAGACACACTCTGTCAGTTTAAATATAGACTAAAAACACATCTCTTTAACCTGGCATATGCATAACACATGATCAATTTCTATTATTAAATGAAGGCCTCATCGACATGACAGCCACAGCACAGATCCTCAGCAAAGCTGTGGCCAGCTTTGGCTCCATACCAGCGTGATGAATCGATCTTCAAGCAAAAGGAACTGGATGAATATTTGAATGCTACTGATCCCGATCTGAATTCTGACTTGTGATGCAGCCTGAATCATAATCACATCATGTTTGTTCGTTGGCCAGAGGAGAACTACCCCCCCCAATCCCCCCCGACTGAGGCTGGTTTCTCCCAAGTTTTTTTCTTCTCCATTCTGTCACCTGATGGAATGTGGTATTCTTGCCACTGTTCTTGCCTTGACATTTGGCAGTATGATCAAATAATACATTTTAAAGTGGATGTTAAAACTCATGGTTGATATCCCAGATCACTTGTCACACTCCAAATATAATGTCAATTCCAGCACATTCCATTTTGGGATATTGCGGAGTGCTTTGTTTGCAAGTTTAGTAGGACCTACAAATGTTTACTCAGTTCAAAAAGTATGCATATTATGAACAATATACACATCCTGTATATTGTTTTACATTCAAAATAGTAGGTAGTAGGAAAATGCATTTAAGTAAATGATGTCACTCACAGCATTAATGCCAGAGAGCTGCTGGGACAGCTGCAGCATGACAGCGATGAGTAGAGGCTGGCGGTAAGCAGCTGTGCGGAAGAGCTCTGGGATGGTCACCTTCTTCTCCATAGCCATCTTCGCACTCTCTTCCTTCATCTCCTGCATTTCCTTCCCAACATCCTCATAACCACGGAGACGCACAAGTGCTGGGGGACAATATAATGGAGGTTTGGTGACTTACCATAGAAATCTAATCTTTCTTTTTATTCCTGTGATGGTAAAGTTGAATTTTCAGCAGCCATTATTCCAGTGTTCAGTGTTACATGATCCTAAATCATTCTAATATGATGATTTGATGCTCAGGAAACATTTCGTATGATCAGTTTTGGAAACCGTTTTTTCAAGATTCTTTGATGAATAGTTCAAAAGAACAGCATTTATTTGAAATAGTCTTAATATTAATTCTAAACATTCTAAATGTTTCCTTGCTGGATAAATAATAAATTATGATGGATAGTATGGTATACAAAAGGAAAAAACAAATATATTAATCCTAACCTGTTATTGAAATTTTAAAAGTGAATCATATGTGTGTATTTTTTGATGATTTATAGGGGAAAAGGCAACCATTACATCATCAATATCAGAGAATGATGCCAAAAGCTGATGTTGGACTCTTGTCAAGATCAGGGACTCTTAAAGGCTCAAGTTTTTGATTCCTCTATGAGGAACAGTAAACCACAATACCAAAGTAGGGATTGTTTCTGTATCTTCATTTTTTACTGTCAGAAAACACTTGTTACCAGGCTAGTTTAGTGAGACCGCAAGAATAGGTGTTGTGTCTTTTTTTTCTTAGCAAGCAATAATGATCACTGATGACTTTCATTAAAATAAAACAAACTGTTTACTGAAATTGTGTGCAGTTTTATGCAGGGATGCAGTGCACACAAATTGAAAAGTCACATCTTTCTCTTCTCTTTTCTTTATTGCACAATCTCACTCGCCCACTAAGCATTATGGGTAATTTATTCTTAAAGCTGAACGACATCATAAATGGCAATGGCACTGGTTCTATTATTATTGATGACAATTAATTAAACATTCAATTATTACTATTATTACTCTAATTAATTCATAACAATATAAGGTGAGAACATTAGATTCAGAACAAATTATATCAATGGAATTTATGAAAAAGTAATGTCAGTATCTACTGCCAAAACAAAACAAAACATTGCAATGCCAGTTCTTGAAATGAATATGAATTCAGGAAAAGTGAATGAGTTATTCTCTAATAGTCTGCATCTTAAATGTTTTTTGGTAAACACATAACTGAATGTCCTAGAAAATGGAAGGTGGGATGTGGTAATGTTTTTACAATGTTGGGGAAATGATAAATGTCATAACAACGTGTGCAACATAATGAAAATACACATTTGTTATATTAGCAAAACATGTTGTATTAAAAATGTATGTACAAACAAAAATGGCTTAAAGCTATAGTGTGTAATTTCTGCACCACCTAGCATAACAAAACATATTTGCAAAGACAGTGATTGTTTTCAAACAGGGTTCCTGAAGACTCTCCATTTGCCATTGGTTGCCAAACAGAATTTCCAAAAGCTGTGCTACAGTAGCTGGCATTTAGTATTAGTCATTTATGTGCAAAATCATCTGGTGTAAAATGAATCATGTAGTAAATGTGACTATAACTTAGTTTTTTTTTCATTCTGCTCCAGTCAATGATCAGCTGTATATGTCATTTAATAAAGGGCTTCTGTTTAAGCAGATGTTTTAGCTCATTTTGTCACCAGCACATAATTAGCATTAAGTGGGAACAGAAGGTTAAGTGCATTTGGCACAATGCTACTCCCAAAGAAATGAATGCCGTTCACAAAATAAAAAAAATATTTTAAGCTCTATTGGTCACTTCCACTGAGAAATATCTTGTTTGCTGAGATATTTTCAATGTTTAGTGCTGATAAAATCGTGCACGTGGGGCTTTTCAAATAAGTATGGCTGCAGCGCAGTAGAAATAAAGCTCATTTGTGATCTCTCTCTTACCTTTGCGGGCCTTTTCTTCCTCATTAAGGTTAATGAGCAGGAAGCGAGGGCTCTCTGGACAGAACGGCAGCAGTATACACTGCAGGATGGCTGGTAGCACGGTTAGAGACAGGAGTAAAGGCCAAAGCTTTTGTGAACCCAGCAGACTCTCCAGACCAAATATCTAGATGAACAGGACACAATACAAAAAGTGTAACCATTTACAAGCATTAAATTAAAACTGATTAAGTTATGATAGCAAAAAATAGGCTTGCAAACTGAAATATGAATTGGCAGATTCAACTAGAAGGTTAATATAATGTAAAAGCATTGCTAATTAGAGGGGATATTTCCTCAAGGTTTTGTTGTGGCACAAACATATAATCAGGCCACAAGGCTCTTGAAATGATTTATACTTTTTTTTTTATAAACCATCTGGTCTCCAACTAATATGTAATTTACCAACAAATTAAATTGCTGACATAGAATGCTTTACCTGTGCAATTAAGATGCCCACCACAACACCAAGCTGGTGCAGGGTCCCGAAGGCCCCACGGAGGGCAGTGGGCGACACTTCCCCAACATACATTGGAGTGAGACCAGTAAAGAGGCCACAGAACAGCCCAATAACCAGCCGACCGGCAATGACCATTTCATAGGAGTAGCAGAGAGTACACAGTCCCATGAGACTCCCACCAATCAGAGCCAAGATATTCACGAGGAACATCGACTTACGTCTGTAGAGAGAAAAACAGGCAGACAGGGAGGGAGTTCAATTGAATTAGAAACACTAATTCAACAGCAAATAGAGGAAATGAGAAAAATGACAGCAAGAAAGAGAGGAACACAGTGCTAAGACTTGCACCCTGTTTTTAGTCATTTTTGTCTTTGGACGATTATATGCCCTTTAGATTTTGTCAATATTCATTGTCATATTCAATCATTATATTCAATTGTGCTCTGACTAACATTACATACTATTAGTTGACAAAAATGTGCAAAATGACAGAATAAAACATGTCAAACTGTAACAGACCAAACTCTAATGATATATATATATATATATATATATATATATATATATATATATATATATATATATATATATATATATATATATATATATATATATTTATATATAGCCTAGTGACATCTACTGACATCATGAATATATATATATATTCATGATGTCAGTTTCTTTTGATTTCCTTTCTTGTCTGTGTTTGGTTAATCTGTTAATTAGTTCAGTTCTGTCTTTCCCCGCCCCCTGCCTGTTTGTCTCCATGGTTACTGTTTTGATTTGAGTTTCAGTTCAGGTGTGTCCCGTTTATTAGTCTTGTTAGGGGGCTTTTACACTGGGCTCGTTTGCTGCGGTCGGAGCCCGGGTATGGCAAGCCGTTTTGGCTTAAATTGTACACAGCCTTACTCGTCGTAATTACGTTTTTACTAGTAAGAATTCAATTAGAGTTCCCGATTGTTCCCGGCGCCCCCCGCAACGTTGGTTTGGTTTCACACTCAACTTGATTCTATCGAACTCTGGTGCGTTTGCGTGCATCTTACGTCATCGCAAACGTGCACGGCGCATGATAGAAAACGTACTCGGTTACTAACGTAACCTCGGTTCTCTCTAGAGAGGGAACGAGTACTGCGTAATATCTTACGCTATGGGGAAAACCTCTTTTCCACGAGATATTGAAGCCAAAAATTATCCTTTAATTTTGATTAATGTAAAACGCTGTGCGGCAGCGTGCAGACGTAGGCAAGACGGCTCGCGCGCCTATTGGCTGCCCTGCGGCAACAGCAGCAAGCCTATCGAGAGAGGCCCTACGTGACATCCAATGGGGGTGCTTCGCGCCCATTTCGTCGCGTCCCGCCAGAATAGGCGTGGCCTTGGCCTATAAATACGCTCGACAGGCTGATACAAACTGGTTTTCAACGCTGAAGCGAACCAGCGCTGTTGTATGCACGGCAAGATACGCAGTACTCGTTCCCTCTCTAGAGAGAACCGAGGTTACGTTAGTAACCGAGTACGTTCTCTTACGAGAGTATCTCTCGTACTGCGTAATATCTTACGCTATGGGGAACACAATGTAAGACGCCGTGCGTACTGGGATCCGACACCAAAGTCCCAAGGGCAGTAGCCCGGGGCTCATATAGTGCATAATCACCGTAGACTCACAGAGAGTCGGAGAAGAGAGGCTACCAGCATCATTCCCCACGAAATAGCATCCCATAGGAGCTAGTTATGTCAACAGTATATCCCGCAGACAGGGTGAACGCGTTCAGCCTGAACTGGGGAAAAATACGGGCTATTCAACACCCCTGGAGCTGTTCCATCGATCAGTGAGCGATACTCAATCAAAACTCAGCATTCTGCGCCGGCGCAGCGGGACAGATAGTACTGAATTCTAGACCGACAGCAGCTTGGCCTGTAAGGCGGGAACTTCTAGGTTATAGAACCTTATAAATGTAGACGGCGAGGCCCAGCCCGCCGCCATACAGATATCATGCAAGGAAATCCCACTAGACCACGCCCACGAAGAGGCCACGCCTCTCGTGGAGTGCGCTCTGACACCCAAAGGACACTGCAGGCCCTTAGAAGTGTAAGCCAGCACTATGGCATCGACTATCCATCTGGATAGGCTCTGTTTTGATGCGGCCAGTCCCTTGGAGCGTCCGCCAAACAAAACAAAGAGCTGCTCGGTCTGCCTGAAGACAGACGAGCGGGACACATAAGCCCTCAGCGGCCTGACGGGGCAAAGGAGATTAGCATCCGCTTCCTCATTGTTCACCGGGAGGGCGCACAGGGAAATAACCTGGGCCCTGAACGGTGTGTTGAGGGATTTTGGCACGTACCCGTGCCTTGGTTTGAGTATGACTTTTGAGTCATTAGGCCCAAACTCAATACAGGACGCGCTTACTGAAAGCGCTTGCAAGTCCCCCACGCGCTTCATTGAAGCAAGAGCCACAAGAAATACCGTTTTGAAAGACAGGTGCTTCATGTCTGACAAATGGATTGGCTCGAATGGGGCACCTTTCAGGGCTTCCAGAACCGTAGAAAGGTCCCACATAGGGACTGAGGGAGGTCTGGAAGGATTCAGCCTCCGAGCTCCCCTGAGGAATCGCACGACGAGGTCGTTCTTCCCCAGTGACTGGCCAGACGTCGGTTTTGCAAACGCCGCTATGGCCGCCACGTATACTTTGAGCGTGGACGGGGTTCTACCCTTATCCAGCAGCTCCTGAAGGAAGGAGAGCACTTCCGTAACCCCGCAGTCTACGGGTGAAAAGCCCTGAGCTTGACACCAGGTAGAGAACACTGACCATTTCGAGGAGTAGAGCCGTCTAGTAGACGGGGCCCTAGCCTGCGTGATCGTGTTTAACACTCCCTCCGGGAGGTTAGCGGGTACCCGTTGATGGCCCACACATGTAGGGACCATAACTCCGGGCGAGGATGCCAAATCGAGCCCTTTGCCTGAGAGAGGAGGTCTCTCCTCACCGGTATCGGCCACGGGGCAGTGCTGGCCAGCTGCATCAGGACTGGGAACCAGGTTTGGTTCGTCCATAGCGGAGCCACGAGCAGCACTGGGCATCCATTTTCCCTGATTCGTTCCAGCACTTGAGGCAGGAGCGAGACGGGGGGTAAAGCATAGAGGGGGCGTCGGGGCCATACGTGGGCCAGCGCGTCCCTGCTCTTGGAGAAAAAGTTCGGACAGTGAGCGTTTTCCTGGGACGCGAACAGGTCCACCTGCGCTCTGCCGAATGTCTCCCACAGCAGTTGGATCGTCTGCGGGTGCAGCGACCATTCCCCTGCTTGGACATTGTTTCTGGACAGTCTGTCTGGTCCAAGATTCAGGTGACCAGGCACATGCGCTGCTTTCAGTGAAAGCAGGTTGTGCTGAGCCCAGCCCAGGGAAGCGTTTCGTCAGCCTGTAAAGGCTTCGGGACCTGACGCCGCCCTGGTGATTTATGTACGCCACCACTGACATGTTGTCCGACCGGACTAAGACGTGGCGGCCTTTTATCTGGGGACAAAAACGCCTTAGCGCGTTGTCTACTGCCAGCATTTCTAGACAGTTTATGTGTAGGAGCTTCTCCCGTTCTGACCACTGGCCAAAGAACGGTCTGCCCTCGAGCAGCGCTCCCCACCCCGAGGTGGAGGCGTCCGTGGACACCACCATCACACTCGAGGGTGTCCCCAGACTCACGCCTGACTGGTACCAGTCGGCTTTTTTCAAGGTTTCAGAGCCGAGACGCATTTCCTGTCGACCCTGAGGCGAAACAGACCAGCGGCCCCAGCCCCGGGCGGAACTCGTGCTTTCAGCCATAACTGCAGTGGGCGCATGCGAAGCAGGCCCAGCTGAAGTACTGAAGATGCTGAGGCCATGAGGCCCAGCATTTTCTGAAACCGTTTGAGCTGGACTATAGGGCCGCGGCGGAAGGATTTCACGGCGCGCTGAATGTTCAGTCCTTGCTCCGGCGACAGACATGCTGTCATAGACAGCGAGTCCATCACTGTTCCCAGAAAGGAGATTTTCTGGCTGGGAGACAGCGAACTCTTCGCCCAATTGACTGTGAGACCCAAATTCTCGAGATGCTCGAGTAATGCGGTCTTGTGTTCTATGAGCTCTGATCGTGATCGAGCTAGAATCAACCAGTCGTCCAAGTAGTTCAAAATTCGCATGCCCTGAAGTCTCAGGGGTGCGAGAGCCGCGTCCATGCACTTCGTGAATATACGGGGTGCTGGAGACAGGCCGAACGGTAGGACTGTGTATTGATATGCCTGGCCCTCGAAGGCGAATCTCAAGAATCGCCTGTGACGTGACGCAATCTGTATTTGGAAATAGGCGTCTTTCAGATCTATTGACATGAACCAGTCTCCCTGGCGCACGTGCGCGAGGATTTTGCTGGTTGTCAGCATTTTGAACTTGCGTTTCAGAAGCGCTTTGTTCAATTGTCGCAGATCTAGAATGGGTCTGAGACCCCCGTCTTTTTTCGGTACCAGAAAATATCTGCTGTATACACCCCCTTCGCTCTGAGCCTGAGATAAAGGTTCTATGGCCCCTTTGCTCAGTAGTTTCGCTATTTCGGTTCGAAGTAGATGAGATACTTCATTGTCCACTGTGGTTTCGACACGCGCCGTGCAACGGCGGGGACGTCGAGCGAACTGTAGCGAATAGCCTCTCTTTATAGTGTTCAACACCGATTCTGATACCCCGGGAAGCATTGCCCATGCATTCGCGTGGATAGCTAGAGGCAGAATGATATCCGGGCTCTGGCCGCGGCACAGCGGCGGCTGCAGAGCTTCGGTGTGCTGAGACATGAACACTGTGTTTAAAGTGCGCGAGGCGGGGGGCGCGCCGATCACGGCGGGCAGCCTGTTCGCACTCGCTTTCTCTATGACAAATTGTGGAGAGAGAACGAGCGGGACAAACCCCGTAGGGTTCAGCGTGTCTGTGAGTGAATGTGGGCGCGGGACAGCGGGCACATTTACTGCACTGAAAACACAGTCGGCTTGCGCTGACTGAATATGTGTTGGTTTCGTTTTTACAGAAACCGTGGGACACGAACTGTGTAGTGTTTGTGGGCACTGTGTCGTGGGCACATTCACTACGTTTGCACAATCGACATGAGTCGATTTTATTTGTGCTAGCCCTGAACTGTGGCGGGCTGTGTCTGTGTGTGGGAATGGGCACTGTGACGTGGGCATTCTTACAACACTCATAACACCATCGGCTATGGCCGGGACACCAGAAAATACACTCTTTATTGGATTTATCTGGGTCGCCGTAAAAATGGCGTTAATGTGCAGGCAAGCGGGCTGTGGTACCGGCTTGTTTACTGCGAAATACACTGGAACAGTCACATTGTTTGGAACTGAACGAGCGAGAGGTTTCGGTGGAGTCTGGCCGCGGCGAGACTTAAACACCGTGGGTCTTAGCTGACTGTATGTGTGTTGGTTTCGTTTTACAGAAAACGTGGCACATGCAGCGTATAGTGTTTGTGGGCACTGGGTTGTGGGCACATTCACTACATTTAATGCACAATTGACATGAGTCGATTTCATATGTGCGAGCCCTGCACTGTGGCGGGCTGTGTTTGTGTGTAGAAATGAACACTGGGCTGTGGGCATTTTCATTACACTCAAAACACCATCGGCTGTGGCCGGAATACCAGACAATACATTGCTTATATGATTTTTCTGGGTCGCCGTGGAAACAGCATTTGTGTGCAGGCAAGCGGGCCATGGTACCGGCTTGTTTACTGCAAAATACACTGGAACAGTCACATTTTCTTGGAACTGAACGAGCGAAAAGTATCAGTGCAAGTCTGGCGAGACTAAATTTTATCTGCTGCGAGAGCTGGGATCGACCACGGGTCTCCCGTGCGATGGCTGTAGGTTTCGCCACTGAACCACAGGGGGAAACGACAAAAGCCTAAAATAGCTCGACCACATAATAGAGCGTCATCACAGTTTTGTGTGTGTTGGCGTTTGTTTGCATGCGTGCGTGTTATACAACAGGCTCATAGCTGCAATATTGACATTTTCAGCCGCTCAAACTAAGAGGAACTGAGAAATGTTTGAGGAATGGAGATTGGTCCGGCCTCGGCGGGACTAAAAATACACTCTATCCTCATTTCGCCGATGACGCATGCCCACGGGGGGCGGGGTAGCTTTCTTATAACGTAAAGAAAAGCTAGCCGCGGTTTAATGCTGGCCCGTTTCCCTGACGACTCGCGGGCAGAAGGGGGAGATCCACAGAGCTCGCCCAATCCTCACTGTCCGACGCGGGGATATAGCAGCTGGCCTCCTCTACAGATGCAGCTATCTCGTCGTCATTAATGGCGGAAGCGGCGGCGCGCGGCGGCCGTTGTCCGTCAGTGAGCGACTCGATTGAAGCTGGTGAAGCTGGCGGGCGAACCGGCGAGCTTTCACGGCTGGAGAAGGATCAGGGACCCGCTGAGTACGGCGCTTTGCGGCGCGGCACTACAGCGGGCGGGAGTCTCACTCACCATGGCAATAGCTGGCCTCCTCTACCGATGCAGCTATCTTGTCGTCACTAATGGCGGAAGCGGCGGCGCGCGGCGGCCGTTGTCCGTCAGTGAGCGACTCGATTGAAGCTGGTGAAGCTGGCGGGCGAACCGGCGAGCTTTCACGGGCTGGAGAAGGCTCGAGGACCCGCTGAATACGGCGCTTTGCGGCGCGGCACTACAGCGGGCGGGAGTGCAGACTCGGAGAGAAAATGCCAGGCAAGTCCTCAGAGTCACCATGGCAAATAGTTCCACAGGAACGAAGCGTCTTCTAAAAGACGCTTGCTCTTTTAGAACAGATACAAAACAGAGATAGAGTGTGAGTCGCAGCGGCGAACACACACTCAGCAGTGAAAAGGATATGAACGCCGGAAAGCGTAGCAGGTACGGCGGCTGAAGGCGGCGAGGTGTAGGCCAGCGACTTCAGGCTCGAAGGCTCGTCCCGCAGAAGGCTTACAATCAGACGGCGCGGCTTCTCACTCCGGATCCAGCGATGCAGTAGTGCTTCGCTGAAGAGTTGAAAATCAGTTTGTATCAGCCTGTCGAGCGTATTTATAGGCCAAGGCCACGCCTATTCTGGCGGGACGCGACGAAATGGGCGCGAAGCACCCCCATTGGATGTCACGTCACGCAGGGCCTCTCTCGATAGGCTTGCTGCTGTTGCCGCAGGGCAGCCAATAGGCGCGCGAGCCGTCTTGCCTACGTCTGCACGCTGCCGCACAGCGTTTTACATTAATCAAAATTAAAGGATAATTTTTGGCTTCAATATCTCGTGGAAAAGAGGTTTTCCCCATAGCGTAAGATATTACGCAGTACGAGAGATACTCTCGTAAGAGAACACGACGCGGGTCAATATATTGTGATTTTATTAATTTGGTGCTGTTATGCATAGCTGAGTAAACAACACAGCTAAGTTTACTTTGCCTGTCTCTCTCTCTCTCTCTCTCTCTCTCTCTCTCTCTCTCTCTGTGTGTGTGTGTGTGTGTGTGTGTGTGTGTGTGTGTGTGTGTGTGTGTGTGTGTGTGTCGCATAAGCTGTCTTTCCGCTGCTTGCAAATGGACTCTTTTGAGGAGACAGTGGATTTCCATTAATTTGTTGCCCTGATTGCACGCGCTATGCGCGAATACACTGCAGACTCACTCTTGCTCGTATCCAATGTAAATCTTCATCCATTACGTGTGTTTTATTTAACTGAATACATCATCGGCTAAAACGCATTCGCAGGATAGGCTACTTTACTTCCTGAACAAGTGCGCACCAGAGTCCGTATTGCTTTCACATTCACGCGAACCGCAGATCCACTAGCATAGCCAGAAAAGCGTCTCTGGGTGTGCATAAGAAAAATTGGGTGTGCCACATTTATTGTTATATGAATGTGCAAAAAAACTCGGACCCGGCGTATCACTAACTTTACAGAATAGACTGGGCTGATGTGTAAAACTGGCTTGCCACATAAACATAATACTAGGCCTACAGCATATAAAATATAACTCAGGGCTCAACATTAAGGCTTTACACGTGCTTGTCCTTCGAACAAGTAAATCGGCCATTCTCTTGTCCAAGTAAAAATCCAGAAATCAGTTTAAATGTATGCTTCATCTTTCATTTTAAATTCTTAGATTTGATCAATAAATTCAATTGAAATAAGACACTATGCTGTTACCAATCAAATTAATTAATTTACACTGAAAAATTACAACTGCATTAAATAATGTTATGAGATTGTTTTAAATATTTTTTTGAAGATACAAATATGACATATTGGAAAGAATTATAGCCTACTTTTAAACATGAAACTAAACCACCAGTAGGGGGCGGCAGGTGTCCGTCTTAAAGGAGAACTCCGGGCAATTTTTAAGTTAATCTTGATCGTTAGACCTTTGTGAGTACTGACTATAGAAAAAAAAACGAACCGGATTGGTGCTTGCTACGCGGAGCTGCGACCGCGAATGCCCAGAGCTCCCACCCAGCTAAAACGGCAGTTATGGGGGCATCGACATAAAGAGCGTTTTTGAGCCTCTTAACAGACACAAAATGCAATTAAAATGTCTGTCCAACATGAACAGGGACCCTACATGTGAACAAGATGCGTTTAGCAACTTAGCCATTGTTTCAACTCACCTAAATAGTCTTTTAGACGGCAAGCTGTAGTCTCGCGCTGCAGTCCCGTGCTGTAGCCGGAAAAGGTAAACAATGTCCAGGTGGGAGGAGCGTTGATTATGTGCGACGAGTCTTCGTACATGGAATGGCATTTTTCTTCAAACGGCCCCGCTGTGTTGAGTGTGTGTAGTCATCCTTGTCAAAGTGCTCACTGCAAATGCGGTAATCTTTAGCGCGTAGTACTTCTACGGGAGTTTGCACATCAAGTTGAAATACAACTAGCCACAACTGCAGAATCTCGAGGTCATGGAAAGGAAGACGATGAAAATATAAGCTTTTATATTTTCGCATTCTGTTGTCACAATTCGGAAAGGCACAAACACGAACCATTTCTTCTTCACTTGTAAGCAACTCTGATCATAACTCGTCGCACATGATCAACGCTCCTCCCACCTGGACATTGTTTACCTTTTCCGGCTACAGCACGGGACTGCAGTGCGAGACTACAGCTTGCCGTCTAAAAGACTATTTAGGTGAGTTGAAACAATGGCTAAGTTGCTAAACGCATATTGTTCACATGTAGGGTCCCTGTTCATGTTGGACAGACATTTTAATTGCATTTTGTGTCTGTTAAGAGGTTCAAAAACGCTCTTTATGTCGATGCCCCCATAGCTGCCGTTTTAGCTGGGTGGGAGCTCTGGGCATTCGCGGTCGCAGCTCCGCGTAGCAAGCACCAATCCGGTTCGTTTTTTTTTCTATAGTCAGTACTCACAAAGGTCTAACGATCAAGATTAACTTAAAAATTGCCCGGAGTTCTCCTTTAATGAGTGAGTTATTGAGTCATTTATTCAAATGTTTCGTTCAAACGGCTGAATCGTTAAGGAATGAGGCAGTTGTTTAATGGATCATTGAATCTTTGACTCAATCGATGCATTCAAAGTAGGGGTGTAACGACTCGGTCAATAATCGATTTAAAATGCTAAGAATCGAATAATTTGCGATTCTATAGCGATTTAGTGCTTTACAATATGTAAACATTAAATGACTACATGCGTGAATTAATGGAGGCGTTACTTGTGCGACGTCATTTGGCGTCCTCCCAGCTCTCCTTCACAGATACTCGCTGCACTCTTTACCATCTTTCACTGGATTTCGCTCGCGCTCGGTCCCATATAGCTCTCTCATCTACAGATTTTTGAGCAGTCCACATTTGAGCTCTCCTCAGGACAGCCACTGATGTTCACATGAGCAGGTGACAGCTTTCTATCGAGAAAGCAAGTCTTGAGTCAAACCGCTCAAGCCATTGATAAAGCTGCCATGTCATTGCGCGGGCACTGCTATGAAACAACGCGTTCGTTGCGTGGAAACGTCGCCGTTATTTTCTTTAAGATAAGATACTGAAGTTTTACGGAAATGGGTCATACCCGTCCTGAGCAGCTGAAGTAAAACCTCACTTATTCAAGGTGCGCATTTATTACATGGAAAGAGAAAACGCAAATAGACCTAAAATACACACGCTTCCTATGAATCATGAATGAAATTTAACTTTATGTCATTAAACTGAATGTACGAAGGAAACTGCTGAAATAACTACAATATTAATTACACTGAAATAAGAGCGCGTGGTTTATCCATCAATCAGATGCGCATTAAAGTTGCATTCGTAATCGTTACTAGCCTATAGCAAAAGAAGACACCCGGCGCGTTTTCTCTCAGAATCATAGGAAAATGTTCAGTAGCCTATAAAGAGAACAAAGAGTATTCCATGAGGAATACTTACTATTCCATGAGGAAAGTTAGTTAAGGTTTAGTGGGAGAGTTCATGGTATTTTTAGTCTCACAATGGAAGGATGTACCAGGAACACTTTAAGGTTGTTTAACCATTAAAATATCGTACAAAATAGTTAGGCTTTAAAATTATTGTTAGTTCATCATGCTTTTTAAATCTTGGCTTACATTTCTACAAATGCTAATTTATAGGCTTTGGAAATATTTTTTATAATAATAAATTAATTGAAAACTAGCATGAACTAACATTAACAATAGACGTTGTCGTTGTTTTTTTTGTTGTTGTCCCCACTCTCTGACCCCCGAAGACCACTGTGTAATTCACACCCTGACTTAGACCCATTGGGGGAAGCATTTAAATAATCCTATGAATGCATAGAAAAAATGAATAATCGAATCAAATTAATCGCATCGAATCTTTCTGAATTTGCAAAAATCGTTTCTGAATCGAATTGAAAACCTATGAATCGTGAATCGAATCGATTCGCTGCATACCCAAAGATTCACAGCTCTAATTCAAAGCGCCGAATGAATCATTCATTAATGCAGTTACGTGTTCAGGTGAGCTGCGCTGTGGTTCCTGGGATGTTTGTTTGGAACTATTTGGAATTTAAAATGAAAGATGAAGCATACTTTTAAACCGATTTCTGGATTTTTACTTGGACAAGAGAATGGCCGATTTACTTGTTCGAAGGACAAGCACGTGTAAAGCCTTAATGTTGAGCCCTGAGTTATATTTTATATGCTGTAGGCCTAGTATTATGTTTATGTGGCAAGCCAGTTTTACACATCAGCCCAGTCTATTCTGTAAAGTTAGTGATCGCCGGGTCCGAGTTTTTTTGCACATTCATTTGACAATAAATGTGGCACACCCAATTTTTCTTATGCACACCCAGAGACGCTTTTCTGGCTACGGTAGTGGATCAAATAGAACAAAAACAGTCAATATTGTGTCTAAAATGTAAGTGACTTGATATTAATTACTTGTTTATTGAACTGTCATATGAAATCAGTGTCATATTTTCAGTCGTGATGGTATTCAGCACTCGCGGTCACGTGATGTTGCTTAACTGTATGTATCATATCATATGTTATAAATATAAAAACTCCACATTAATTTTTTAACCGCTCTATGTTCATAAAGTTTATTTGTGTGATCTGCGCTCATTTGTTTCCATTTGTCCTCATGAGGCTGCGTGAGCCTCAACAGCACAACCGTATTACCAGTCAGTGGCTGTTTGCTGATTGGTTGGCAGTCCGAATGTCGGCAGTTATTTTGTTAACATTATTTTGTTTAAATAATAATTTAAACTAAACTGCCTGTGTGAAAGCCCCCTATGTCTCTCTGTTTTCTGTCTATTTAAGCCTTGTGTTTCTTTCAGTTCTTTGTCGTTGTTCTGGGGATTATTTTGTGAAGTTTGAGTTTGTTTTTGAATAAAGCTGATGTAGCCTACTTAGATCCTGTTTCATCTCTGCTGCAACCACTGTGTAACACAGTGTTTCCCAAACGGGGTGCCGCGGGACCCTGAGGTGCCTTCTGGCGAGAGCAGGGGTGCCGTGTAAAAACTCCATTAAACATTTTAAAATTGCTAAAATGTGTAAAAAAAAAAATTAATAAATGTATCATCAATCTCGCATCGTCGGAAGCGTCTAATAACAACAAATAATGCACACAAATTCATAATAAAAAATGCAAATCATACGTTCCCTTTCGTCCTGGGAACTCCGACGTGTCGTCGGGGGAGTTCCCTGACGAATTGGGATCACGCTAGGGAGACCAATTGCCTTCGAGTGAATTAAAACGAGCCAATGAAAATTGGCATGCAAGATTTGCATTCCGCGACCCGCCTACCAGCGCGGGTATAAAAGGCGGAAGTAAACATTGCGCAATGCTTTTAGCTTCGGAGCCGACCGATTGTGTCCTCTCTGAGTGAGTGAGCTTTAAGATTGTATTTTTCTTACTGCTACGAGTCTGCTGTTTCGGGAGGGGATCTCTCTGTGTTGGTGAGATGGCGTTTCAGCGACCGCGCGCTTCCTGTCTGCCGGCTGCGTCTATATGCTGTTAATTCAAAAGCTGTTTTCACAGCTGGTAAACGGTTGAGTGCGCACAGTGGGCTTGCAGTTTCCCCGCTGTGTTGCCGCGTTGGGTCCCTGTGTGCTTCAGCACGATAGAGAGAACTTTCTTCCTGAAAGAGCAACACGAGTGAAGATCGCGTCCTTTTCAGGATGACGTTTCACTCGTGTGTTTCTGGATGCGATCGTTCCCTGTCCTTATTTGACGGCCACGTTCATTGTTTCACATGCCTAATCCGTGTGTGAGACTACGTTCGTGGGTGGTTCATGTTCTCTCAGGGGTGCATGACCACGTCGGCACGTTGTTCGTCTCCCCTTTCTCGTAAAGGCTTGAGCCGCTCAGCGTGCCGTGTGCCGTCGAGCGCCGGCTGACAGCGCGGGTTGTCACGGCAACCCAGCGCGCGTCATTCGGCGCTCAAGATGCGTGGTCAAGATCAAGACTCGCGTGCCTCTATGAGGTGAGTCCCTTTGCTTATTTCCCGATCTAGTTTCTCTTCTGGTGCACCAGAGGAGGGCTACTTTGGCGAATAACATTGGTGATCTGAGGGTTTCAGTGAGCACGAACCACTCACTCCTCTAGCGCATCGCAAACATGCTGAGACTGTGTTCGTGGGTGGTTTATGCTTTCTTATGAGAGCATGACCACGTCGGCACGTTGTTCGCCTTGCCTGAAGGCTTGAGCGCCCAGCGTGCCGTGTGTCATCGAAGCGATGGCCACGTTCACTATCTTGCATGCCTGGTTGACGGCCACGATCACTGTTTCACATGCCTAATCAGTGTGTTGAGACTGCGTTCGTGGGTGGTTCATGTTCTCTCAGGAGTGCATGACCACGTCGGCGTGCTGCTCGTCTCCCCTTTCTCGTAAAGGCTTGAGCCGCTCAGCGTGCCGTGTGCCGTCGAGGCTTTCGGATGGGATTCTGGTCCTTCTCATGAGGGACCAAGCATTTCATTCGGGGCCCCAGGGAGGACAGATGTCGATCGCTACATCGGAGAGAGGGCTGTTATACTCTGAAAATGATGCTGAGTTCCTACTATAATGTCGTGTTCTCATGCTGAAGATTCAGACTTAACAGCCACACTTTCCTGGGCTGTTCTAAAGCGCCTGGATGTGTGTGAAGAATTTTGGCAGTATGGAAACCAGCCCGCTCGGAGTTTGTTTTTCCCAAGGGAAGGGAAGCAACCCTGAGAGGAGCGACACAGAGTATGTGACGATCTGCTCTTTGGGAGTGCGTGTCATCACCACTCCGTCCCCCGGGGGAGGGCCGGGTGGAGAATTTAGTTTCTGTTCCGCCGCTGGTTATCCAGTAATCAGCGGTACCCAAAGTTTGAGCAGTCCACTTCCTCTGAGTCGTTCACGGGCCCCAGCGTCACTCTCGTCTCTCGCTGGGTGAGGGGAAACCAGGACTCGATGCCCCCGGGCCTCGTCCCTCGTTTCCCCTCACGGTCGAGACTGGCAGTATAATAAGACCAGTTTCCTCCGTCCGAGAGGGTCAGAATGGCAGTGCGTGCCGCCCCCGAGCTGCACCACTCCCGTTCCCCTCTCCCCAGCTTGCAGATAGCAGTGACGCAGCCTCAGCTGCGTCGCTCCGGTCTGCAGCTGGGCCCGGAGGCGCAGAGACCAGCATACGAGGAGTCAGGGCCTCGTTCCTCGTCTCTCCCCCTCCCCTCGCCACCGGGCAGTCCGCAGCAGAACGCCCACGAGCCTTCTCTGCCGTCTGCCCCTCGGTGGAAGCAGGTTGGTGTCAGGCGCACCCAGACCCCCGCTCTCGGTCGCTACAACGCCACCAGAGCCGGGTCCCTGTCTTCCACCTCGCTGCCCCTCCGCGGGTACGCCGGTGGTTCGGGTGGGTTCATTGGGACGGTATCTGGAAGCCTGGCTAGAAGCGCTTCCGGGTCCGTCCCGATGGCTCATCCGGACCATCCGGTTCGGCTATGCAATTCAGTTTGCACGCCGGCCTCCCAAGTTCAGGGGCGTCCACTTTACCCGTGTGCGGTCGGTGGACGCCCCTGTCTTGCGGAAAGAGATCGATGTCCTGCTGGCGAAGGACGCGATCGAGCCGGTCCCTCCTGCCGAGATGAGGTCCGGGTTTTACAGCCCCTACTTCATTGTACCCAAGAAAGGCGGTTGGTTACGGCCAATCCTGGACCTGCGGGTCTTGAATCGGGCCCTGCACAAACTCCCGTTCAAGATGCTCACGCAGAAGCGCATTTTCGAATGCATCCGTCCCCAGGATTGGTTTGCAGCGATCGACCTGAAGGACGCGTACTTTCACGTCTCGATTCTCCTTCGACACAGACCGTTTCTTCGGTTTGCTTTCGAGGGTCGGGCGTATCAGTACAAAGTCCTACCCTTCGGGCTGGCCCTGTCACCCCGCGTCTTCACGAAAGTCGCGGAGGCGGCCTTTGTTCCCATGAGAGAACAAGGCGTTCGCATCCTCAACTACCTCGACGACTGGCTCATTTTAGCTCACTCGCGAGATGTGTTGTGCGATCACAGGGACATGGTGCTTCGGCACCTCAGCCGGTTGGGGCTTCAGGTCAACTGGGACAAGAGCAAACTCTGCCCCGTGCAGAGGATCTCTTATCTCGGTATGGAGCTGGACTCGGTCGCCCGGACTGCGCGCCTCACGGAGGAACGCGTCCAGTCAGTGCTCACCTGCCTCAGGTCTTTTCGAGGCAGGACAGCGGTTCCACTGAAACAATTTCAGAGGCTCCTGGGGCATATGGCAGCCGCAGCCGCAGTAACGCCGCTCGGCCTGTTACATATGAGACCGCTTCAGCGCTGGCTTCACGATCGAGTCCCGAGGTGGGCGTGGCACAGCGGCACGTTCCGGGTCAAAGTGACCCCGCACTGTCGCCAAACCTTCTCCCCGTGGTCGGATCCTGCGTTTCTACGGGCCGGAGTGCCCTTAGTCCAGGTTTCCAGGCATGCTGTGGTTTTCACAGATGCCTCTGCCACCGGATGGGGGGCCACGTACAACGGGCATGCAGTTTCAGGTCTGTGGACGGGGCCTCAACTGCATTGGCATATCAACTGCCTAGAGTTGCAAGCAGTACGCTTAGCCTTGCGTCGCCTCAAAGGGGTTCTCAGACACAAGCACGTACTGGTCCGTACGGACAGCACTGCGACCGTTGCGTACATCAACCATCAAGGTGGTCTACGCTCCTGTCGTATGTCGCGACTCGCCTCCCACCTCCTCCTATGGAGTCAGAAGCATCTGAGGTCGCTTCGTGCCATTCACATTCCAGGGGAGCTCAACCGTGTGGCAGACGAGCTCTCACGGCTGCCTCCCCTGCCAGGAGAATGGCGACTCCATCCCCAGTCGGTCCAGCTGATTTGGAGTGTCTTCGGAGTCGCACAGGTAGACCTGTTTGCCTCTCCGGACACGACCCATTGCCAGTGGTTTTATTCCCTGTCCGAGGGGACCCTCGGCACGGACGCCCTGGCTCACAGCTGGCCCCGGGACCTGCGCAAGTATGCGTTTCCCCCAGTGAGCCTTCTTGCACAGACTCTGTGCAAGGTCAGGGAGGACGAGCAGCAGGTCCTTCTTGTGGCGCCGTATTGGCCCACCAGGACTTGGTTCACCGAATTCATGCTCCTCGCGACAGCCCCTCCTTGGCCGATTCCTCTGAGGAAGGACCTTCTTTCTCAGAGACGGGGCACTCTATGGCACCCGCGTCCAGACCTCTGGAAACTCCATGTCTGGTCCCTGGACGGGACGCGGAGGTTCTAGGTGGTCTGCCACAGGCAGTGGTAGACACCATCACTTCCGCTAGAGCCCCCTCTACGAGGCGCCTCTATGCGTTGAAGTGGAACCTGTTCGTCGATTGGTGTTTCTCCCGTCAGGAGGACCCCCGAACTTGCCCGATCGGAGTCGTGCTTTCCTTCCTGCAAGATGGGTTGGAGCGAAGGCTGTCTCCCTCCACCCTCAAAGTGTATGTCGCCGCAATAGCCGCGCATCACGATGCACTGGAAGGTAAGTCCTTGGGGAAGCACGACCTGGTCATCAGATTCCTTAAGGGTGCCAGGAGGTTAAATCCACCTCGTGTTTTGCACTCGGTACCCTCTTGGGACCTTGCTCTGGTACTTAGAGCTCTTCAAAGTCCTCCCTTTGAGCCTTTGCTGACGGTAGAGCTTAATATCCTGTCCATTAAGACAGCGCTCCTGTTGGCATTGGCCTCTTTCAAGAGGGTCGGGGATCTGCAGGCTTTTTCGGTCGACGAATCGTGCCTAGAGTTCGGGCCAGGCCTTTCTCACGTTGTGTTGAGAGCCCGGCTCGGATATGTGCCCAAGGTTCCTACCACTCCCTTCGTGGACCAGGTAGTGAACCTGCAAGCGCTGCCCCAGGAGGAGGCAGACCCAGCCCTAGCTTTTCTCTGTCCTGTCCGCGCCCTGCGGGTTTATATTGACAGAACGCAAAGCTTCAGAACCTCAGATCAGCTCTTTGTCTGTTACGGAGGCCGGCAGAAGGGGAAGGCCGTCTCCAAGCAGAGGTTAGCCCACTGGTTAGTGGATGCTATCACCCGAGCATATGAGTCTCTGGGTGAGCCTTGTCCTCCCAGGTTGCGCGCTCACTCCTCTAGAGGTGCTGCCGCTTCCTGGGCTTTGGCTCAAGGCGCCTCGCTGACAGACATCTGTAGAGCTGCGGGCTGGGCGACACCGAACACGTTCGCTAGGTTCTATAGCCTTCGTGTGGAACCTGTTTCCTCCCGAGTTCTGGCTACGGCCAGTGGGTCGAGGGAATAAGTTGTGTCGGCTTGCTACGCCACTCCGCCTCGAACAGCGGATACGTGCTTTCTTGCTCCGTATGGCGCCCTACGTTGGTGAGCCTCGTGAGTTCCTCCTTCACCCCTCCGGTGCTGGGCGTGGCGGACCGCCCGGCGCCAGGTCTGCTACCTCTAGTGAGGAGTTGTTAGTAGACTGGGTGCTCCAGTGATCTCTACTGTGAACCATCATGCCACGTGCAGTTTAGCCGTGTCTTCCCCTTGACGGACTCGTTCGTCATCCCTGTTGAGTGCGCTCCCATTTCCCTTGGATTGGGACCACCTCAGGGACTGCCATATGTTTCACTACCCCATTGGGCTAGTACATATGTGTATTCCTGGTCAGTCAGGCTGGGCCTTCCGCAGCTTTCCCCCTCTCTTGGGGAACGCTTTCCCAGTGTTATCCAATGTCCACTGTGCGGGTCTTGCGGAACAGCAGTGTGGTTCCCGTGCTAGCTCCCGCAACTTATTTCAAGAAACTGCTGCAGGGTAGCTTAGCCGGGCGCTGGAAGGGGCCAGCACCATGGCGCTTTATTAGGGATCCCAATTCGTCAGGGAACTCCCCCGACGACACGTCGGAGTTCCCAGGACGAAAGGGAACGTCTCGGTTACGTATGTAACCCTCGTTCCCTGAGTACAGGGAACGGAGACGTGTCGTCCCTTCGCCATGTCGCTGTACCTTCGCGGAGGACTGGACACTGTTCGGCTCCTCAGCGAAAAGCATTGCGCAATGTTTACTTCCGCCTTTTATACCCGCGCTGGTAGGCGGGTCGCGGAATGCAAATCTTGCATGCCAATTTTCATTGGCTCGTTTTAATTCACTCGAAGGCAATTGGTCTCCCTAGCGTGATCCCAATTCGTCAGGGAACTCCCCCGACGACACGTCTCCGTTCCCTGTACTCAGGGAACGAGGGTTACATACGTAACCGAGACGTTTTCTGCGTTCGTTGAATTGCGATTTCCGCATGATTTCATTCTCGTGCTTCATTCCCAGCGTCCACACATAAAGCTGCCTCTTTTTCATGGCTTGTTGCGCTTACGGTCAAATACACACGAAACATTGTCACAACGTCCGTCTTGCCGCATATTCACAAACACATCGGTTATGTCCGTGCTGCTGTGAACGGTAACGCGTGCGATTAATGTTTTTCAGTTTAACGCGTTAAAAAATATTTAAACACAATTAACGCAGCATCCGTTTTTTTCTGTCATCCTTTGGCTAGCGTTACATTATATAATCACGTTCTTATTCATGCAAATGCTTTTAAACCATGCAACCACGAAAAGACAAAAGAGAACGCGCTGTCTGTGAATGTCCTGCTGACACTGACGACGCGCATCGCGTGCCAGAATCGACTTCTCTTTCGTGCTTGAACGAATAATAACACACAGTTATGCCAAAATGTCCGTTTTGTTGAGTATCCTCATGAGAGCAGTCTTAAATTAATTAAAGTCTTAAATTAGAGTTGTGAGAAGATGGGACGCGTGTGAGATAAACAAGTGCAGCAGTGACAACAGAATCAAAGAACAGGTAACAGAGAAAATTACTCACTGCTCTTGACTAAAGAACGCTTGTAGCTTTAATAAGGATTCATCTATATTTAATTTATTATTTATGCAGTGAAGACTGTAAAGTGTTTGATAACTTCATTCAAGTAGCAGTATTGGTATCAGTGATACTGGGCTTCATTCATAAAAAAGATGCCTTTAAACAATTATTTAAAATATACTTCTTTATGTTGTTTATACATTAATTTGGAGATTAACTGTGAAATTATTACATTATAAAATATATTAAAAACAAGCTATCTTGTGCAATTATAACAAAATTAGCCCAATATAAAAACACAAATAGGCCTACACTGAGTGAGCAAACATTTTGGTGAGATTTGCAATGGTAATTGAGCAATGTTTTGCTGAATTATGAATAAAAGCCTTAATTAAATATGTCATCATGTAAAGTGATCGCTGGAGAAGAAATTAATGATTTCCTAGACTTTAAATGGATGGACAAAAAAATTGATAATATTAAAAAATATCTATATGACAGTAGGCCTATATACGGCAGTTATTCCCTGTGGTATTGAAAATCAATACATTTCAAGGTATAGTATCAAAGTAGTATCGTGACAACACTAGTGTAGGGTGCCACAAATTTTTTAACATTTTCAAAGGGTGCCTCGACTGAAAAAAGTTTGGGAAACACTGGTGTAACATATATAATAATATAGCAATAATATTAACATAATATACTTACATAATACTTATACTAACATACAGTATAAGTAATAGTAATTATTATATTGATTTAGTAGTATGTTATTTTAATTAATATATAGTTAATACATAATAGAATTTTATTATTTTCAATGTTTAATATTTTTGTAGAAACAGTGACAACTTTTGACATGATTTTTTGATTTATAGAAAGTTCAAAAGAACAGCATTTATTTGAAATATTACTTAAAACTCCAAACTTTTGGACGTATGAACGTCGAACTTAAAATTTTGTAATGTATATTATACTCAATAACTTTTAGTTACTGTTTATTGTGTTGTGTTGTGAATTCTTCATGTTTCAGACACTGTTATTACCACAATGCATATTTTTCATCTCGGTTATCACTGACAAAACCAAACAATAGGCAAAACCAGGGAGGTTGACAGAGGAGGCCACAGAAAGCAGAAAAAGAACAATGGCCACTGAGCACACATGAATGCTTGCTTTGACTGTTCTGACAATTTGGACAGCATATAAGCAGACAGGAAGACAGAGGTCAATTCTTCTACTCTGAGTGCCCTCATTTCGTTAAACTGCTTTATTATTTATAAAGCATTCACTGTCAAGTTAAAGCATTATTGTGAGTGATTCTGACATACTCTGATGTATTATCTGGCTCAGGATTCCCAGCATAAAAACACAAATGGCTACACTAAAATTCTCTGTACATATTTGCTACATTTTTGCTACATGTATTGATTCATATTAAACAGAGAAGACAAATGATGGAGATAATGTTGACTGGAAAATGTCAAAAGCCAGGTTCAAATCCACAATGCCAGTACTAGCGTCATGGTGCAGTCTACTAGAAAAAATGTGTTAAGCACTAAGCCATGGCTCTGACCTCAATGTGTCTTTACCAGTGATTGTAAATCTATGAGTATTGACACGGAAGAAGTCACAAGGTTTAAATTTCTTTCTTTAGATTTAAAACCGAGCACAGGACTTCCACAAAAGATACAGGTTTCCGCCGAATTTAAATTGGTCAACATTTGCCATATCAAGCAATATAGATGATTTTCCACATACCTCCCAAATTTGTTGGCTATGACACCGACACTGAATGATCCCATCATTCCACCCACGCTAAAGATGGCCACAGCAAAACTCCACACAATGGTGCACATGCCCGGTTTGATGGGCTCCCCGTAACGCTCCATCCATGTGGCGTTGAAGAACTCCCGCAATTTCTAAGATGTTAAAAGATTCCAATTTAAAATGGTCAATGCATAATTCTCATTTTATACTTTTCATACTTATTACTCCAAAGAAAATAATATGAATAATGAATAAGTACACTACTGTTCAAAAGGGGGGTTCATACTACACATTTTGTTCCTTTGACTTCCATTAAAACTTTTGCATCAGACTGGAAACGCAAGCTAATTCGAAAAGATTCACTGCAGTCAAAAGTACAAGTTCGGTGAACTCTGACCTGTCGAATTAGCAGAATTCGTGTGACCAGTACAAGATCTATACGTCACGGCATGACCTCTTGGCTGAATTAAAAGAACGCATATGTTTTCAGTAAAATCGAGTAGATTATATATTATTACATTTTGAATGTATCACTATTTATGTTGAATTCATGTTCATAAAAATAGGCAGCAGAGTGTGATGTCATATCATGAGCGTTACAGTGTCCGTAGAAATTTTGTGTGCTCAAAGTCTAGTGTGACCGCGGCTTTAAGGGTCTCCCAAGCTGCATGCTCACCCAAGCTGCATTTATTTGATCAAAATACAGTACAAATGGTAATATTGTGAAATATTTCAGTTTAAAAACTATGTTTTCTATTTGAATATACTTTAAAATGTAATATATTCCTGTGATGGTAAAGCTGAATTTTCAGCTTCATTACAGTCTTCAGTGTCACATAATCCTCCAGAAATCATTCTAATATCGAATGTCGATTTGGTGATCAAGAAACATTTATATATTATTATCAATGTTAAAAACAGTTGTGCTGCTTAATATTTTTGTGGAAACTGTGAAACATTTTTCCAGGATTCTTTGATTAATAGAAACAGCATATATTTTAACTCTTTTGTAACAAATGAAAGCACCCTTGCTGAATATTAGTATTCATTTTTTTTTTTTTTTTTTTATCTTACTGACCCCAATCTTTAAACGATTGTGTAGGTGTGTTTGAACATTTGATAGGTACTATACACACACATACACACACTCACTAACTAACCTGTTCTGGTGCATTGATGACTCCTGTGTTGTACCCAAACTGCAGGGAGCCAATTACAGCCGTTGACAAAGAAAACAGGAGGTAGCATGTTACCTGATTCTGTAAAACAAGAGAGGACAGGTAGTTGATCATCATTTCAGTTTGACTATTTTTTTATTTTTCATTTATTTATTTATTTATTTATTTATTTATTTATTTATTTATTTATTTTTTGACCACCAATTGATTGACACCAATCACACAAATATCTTACAAAAACACACAAAACGATGTCTATAAAAACACCAAATTATACATACATTTTTAAAACATTAAAAGACGTCATTTTAATCTTGCTTTTTCTTGCGTTGTGTGTTTCTTTAAAGTCCTAGTTTACTGGCTATTCACCGCATTCTTTCATTAACATTTGCTTGACTGATTTCTTTAAAGAGAAAGCACCGCTTCAAATGATGTAGTAAATAATGGGATGTAAACAAGGCAGCAGCAAACAACATAATAAAGAGCTCATCTTTAATTATCACAAATCAGCCATGTCCTAAAACGCCTTCAGCTGTAAGACAACACTGCGAATACACATTTCAGGTTTCTAGGGCAGCAGTGCTGACACTGTGAATTTTGAAGGGCTGTGTGATGCTGATATGGTCAAACATTCAACACAGATGACCTTAATCCTACAGAAATTGGACTACATCAAAAAGAATTCATAGTGTTTACCATGTATTTATACAACGCTGGACCAAGGATATAAGGCTGCAGGTCGATGCTTTGTCGCAGGGCTTTTCTTGCACAGCATTATTGACCTTATCTAAGCAATACCAGCTACATGCAATTGTCTGAAAGAAATTAGATTGAAAATGTAGATCAATAGCATCATTTCCTTTTAATTGGATTCTATTATTCCTATTATTCTCCCTCTCTACCGCACTCATAAAAATACTCTCAAGTCACGATGACTCAGTGAAATACGTTTCAAAACAAATGTCATCTGACACATGCATTCTGAGTCAAACACTCAATTTGGAAATGTATTAAAGGGTTAGTTCACCCCAAAAATGCATTTCTGTCATTAATTACTCACCCTCACTTCATTACAAACCCGTAAGACTTTTGTTCGTCTTTGGAACACAGATGAAGATCTTTGTGATGAAATCTGAGAGCTTTCTGTCCCTCCATTGACAGCTACGTAACTACCACTTTGACGCTTCAAAAAGCTCATAGAGATCGTAAATCTAATCCATATGAATTGAGTGGTTTAGTCCAAATTTTCTAAAGAGACACAATTGCTTTATATGATGAACAGATTTTTGGCTTTTATTCACATATAAACAATCATCAACTGGTAAACGGAAGCTCAAGCATGTTCATTTGACGTGCGATAACCAAAAAGGTTAATTCTCGTGTGTTACGCAGCACGTTTAAGCTTCCGCAAGAAACCCATGGCTACGTTTATATACCCAACCTTTGTTTTAATTGGACTGAATTCCGATTGATGAATCTGAACGTAGTGTTTACATGAACATTAAACATGTGATCGGGTTGATGTGCGTGTTTATATGTCACAAGCTTCAAATCGGAATATATTTTTTGACATGCGCACACTGCACGAATACAGTTTCCTGCTGTTTGGCCATAACTATTTTCCGCTTATATTTATCATGCAGTAAAAAGGCCCTTCCCCTCACCCTAAGCCAGTCGTCTGTGGACGAGAATCCGAAACAAGGAATGTTGAGACGTTGTCCTGCTTCACTCCACAGACGCTTAGTGAAAGGAACATTTCAGAATGATGGGACACTCTTATTCAACAGGAACAACAGCTTGTCCCGCGCGTCATACGTTATTACACTATTTCAACGTCATTGCATATGCGCAGGTTTTCAAGTGTTAACATGTTCTCTCGATCGGATTAAAAAAGGAATAAACCACCTCTTTCAATCCGATCAAAATTTCATTCAGATCGAGCTCAATCGGATCGGTTTTTGGTGTTTACATGAAGGCTTTTCAGTCCGACTGAGCCATCAAACTGATTACTAAGGGATTATTTGGTTGTATGTAAACGTAGCCAATGAGGTTCATTCTCGTATGTTATGCAGCACGTTTGAGCTTCGGCAAGAACCAATGAGGTTTGTTCTTGTGTGTCACGCAGGTTCAGTTGAGCTTCTCTTTATGTTCGCTGATCAACGTTTATATGTGAATAAAAGCCTAAATTCAATCTGTTCATCATATCAAATGATCGAGTCTCTTTAGAAAATGTCTAAACCGCTCAATTAATATGTATTAGTTTTACAATCTCTTTATGAACTTTTTGGAGCGTCAAAGTGGTAGTTGCATAGACTGTTAATGGAGGGACAGAAAGGTGTCAGATTTAATCAAAAAAATCTTCATTTGTGTTCCAAAGATGAGCGAAAGTCTTACGGATTTGGAACGGCATGAGGGTAAGTAAATGATGACAGAATTTAATTTTTTTGGTGAACAATCCCTTTAAAGAGAGAAAGGTAATGATACAACCTTGACAGGAAAGTCGTAACATCTGTAGACAAATGTGAATAAAAAACATCTAATCTGCTCACAACCTCATATACTCCAGAATTATTTAATCTGCTGATGTTGTGAGCATTGAGAGGATTTAAATAAACATCCAATTTAAACAACTTCATCACCCACTCAGCCCCTCTCGGTCTCTCCCAAACATTTACATCTCAATTAGGTCTTAGCATCTCTGCCGCTCCCTCGTTGTCATAGCAACATTCTGAGGGTAACTGCATTGACATTCCTTTCAATGAGACCACACAGCAAACAGCACAACACAATCAACAAACTGGGATTATGCATGACACTGTTGATTGATCATATTGATTAACTTTTGACATACATTCAATGCTGAAATAAAGATCACGTGAGCTATTCGCATTTTGCTAAAATGGTTCATCAAAGTCAAGCAAAGCATATAGGCACATTCATCACAGTCATTGCAAGTAACGTTATAAAATGATTCCTCTGATGCTACAGTAGCCTATATGACTCACATTATGTTGTGTTTGTATTCCATTATATACAAGTACAATGCATTAATGTCATGTTTGAATACACGTAGAGTTTTAGGAACAGATTATTGTATATCGCAGGACTAACCTTCTCCCCCTCCATCGTGCCAGAGTGGAAACGTCCAAGATTGATGAATTCTGCGTGGACGTGAGGTTTGGCACACAATCTCTTATACCCGAAATGCGATGATGTTCGTGACTATTTTGCCTTTAAAAAAAAACGCAACAATAGTACAACTTTTGTAAATTTGCGTCCTTCAAACAGTGTGAGAATTAGGCTATACGACGACTTTTTAGACAATGTTGCGCGCATCATCTCGCGCAACATCTTTTAGCGTTCCTAGCACAGTTAAGTATCTTACACATGTTTTAAACAAAACACAAAAGTTGTAGAGACATAAGCCTATGGGATATTAAAATGTTGTCTATGATGACAGTTATGTTTTTGCCAATGTTCTTTCCTGAATAAAACTACAACAAGCGCTCGCCTACTGTTGTGTTGCTATAGTTACATCTTTAAGCAAACTTATCAACTTTTGTGATAAAATTAAGTTCTGAAACCCGGTTTGGAAGGAATGTTTGTGTAAAAATATGTAGCCTATACCTATACTTGCATGCAAAAGAAGAAGAGAAAATGCTTTCTTGACCCTTCCCCCCAAACCTTTTGTGATTACCCCGCAAGCCCCTTCCTTTATCTTTGCAAAAATGCAAAATAAATAAAAAGGTAACAAAAAATCCTATCTGGTTACACTGTTGTTCAACAGGTGCTCCTGCACATTGCAGACTCCACTTTTGGATAAGTGGGTTTGGTCATGTTCTTAACCTCAGCCCAGTTTTTTAACATGAAACATTTTACAAGTGTAACAATTATTTTCGTTATATTCACAGCAAATCTATTTTGTTTGACATCAAATATATTTTTTAAAAACGACACATTTTCTCATACCTAATTTTGATTCCGCATTGTAAGTTACTATTTTACAATTCATTAAATGTCATCCTCTTTAAGCAATAACGCTGTCAATCAATTTACAATTAACCAAATAAAACTATAGAAGGCAATAACCTATATAAGGTTTTATAAACTATAGAAGGCCTCATGCTACTATGGTAATTCACATGCTATTTAAATAAACTATTTAAATGTATATCATCCTTTGAGGATGCCTTACCGTGTTTCTCGTGCGTCGTGACTCCTGACCACCCGTTTGCGTGCACGTATCCCGGTGACCCACTGGCACTGGCTGAAGTATAGTAAAATTCCGCACTGTCAGTGATGTATTTTATTCGTCACACGTAACAAATAGGCTACACGACCAACCGCACGTTTCTCTTTGACGAAATACCAGCGGTTGGGCACGTAACAGCTCGTCTACGCCCCTTTATTTATCCACGACGCGTATTCCGCATCACGCCTTGTGACAGCTGTTCCGTCATAGCTCCTCGTGATGTGGGGATACCTTATTCGGCAAGGTTTAGGCTACGATGCGAATTGTGCTCGTGGGGTGGGACTAAGGACTAAGCGCATCCGATACCCACCGCCCATCATGCTCTGCGCGGGTGACCTTGATAGAGCATCAGCTGATGGGTGCTACCAAATGGATGCAGCGCCGGGTACCACAAACTCCAAAGGATGCAGGGACGAGGCTTCAACTGACTGGCATTCATTTGTAGAGCAAAAAAGGATATAATAATTAGGCATACCTTTTCTTCAACGTTCTTCTTTTTTAATCTATGAATATCGTAGAAAACAGCTGTGGGCACATCCCACTGTTTATTCAGGCCTCAAAAAGGCACGTGAGTCATAGCAGTATCAAATTCTGCAGTACAACAGCCCAAATTCTGCTGCAGGAGTCACAAGGCTTCTCTGGATGATTTTTAAAACTGCAAGATTGCATCACTTTATACATGTCATTTATGTGCACTTTCCAAACTATTTACTGAAATAAATCCACTTGACATAATTTAAAAAAGCGATATATAAGGAGAGACAGGGCTGGTTGTCATACTTTTTTAAAAGGAGGATAGATTTTATTTTTTAAGTTAATTAATGTGTAGGCACATTGTATGTTTAAGTATTGGTTCGTTTTTGAGCATTTCCACTGTTTACAGGAGACAAAAAAAAAAACCCAGCTAACTATTCAAAGTAAACGTCTGTATTTGAAAATTCTGTGTTTCAAATGTAACAGCTTTTAAGCGTTGAGCCTGTGTTGTAAAATGGACCAAAAAGGGGTAAAAAAAATTAACATAATTGGGCTACAACACGTGTGACAACTTGCCCCCAAAATGTCACAACCTGCCCCGACCTAACAATTATAAAATTAATCCGTGTCCTACAAACATAATTAAACTTTAATAATTGTTTATTAGACAGTCAAGTATATATATTTTATGTTCATTAAGTTTGTTGCTATTAAGTATTGGGGTAAGGAATATTGTCCCATATTTTAGATTTGCATTTAATGAAACCAGATAAAAAAACAACAACATAAATATTGATTACTTAAATGCATGATATATTTTCATATATAAGCAAAACTGGCATATAAAGTGAAAAAGAAGAAAAATATGGTTTTGTGATACAAGAAGTGTTCAGCCACATCATAGGATGGGATTTCAATAAAGATACTTTTCTGCCATCCTCAGTACACAATGTGGAACTGCACCATTAGAGCTTGTATAAAGGTGACTTGACACTATCATAAAAGTGCATATGTTATATAATTCTTACAGAAGTGTGTGCATTTGTGAAGTAATTTCAAATGGCATATTTACTGGCAATAGCTAAGCATTAAAAATGAATAATGCAAACATAAGAGTATTTGCGGCCTCTGCGGTCTAACCACTAACCACTAGTGCTTGCCTCTGGGAATAACATGGTCAAAAAATATACGGACATCTGAGATTTTTCTACCGAACTATTATTTCACCTTTATTAAATGTGTTTTCCTTTTGATAGAAGTCATCAAATGACACTTTAGGCTATGCATTATCTATAGTCACTATACTATATCCCAAAACATTTGACTAAAATTGATAAAAAAAATTGATTTTATATATCATACACTCAGTTATATATTGAAAACAGCTGTCTCATTTTATAACACACATTAGTATGTGGAAGCCAAATCGATATATATTCACAATCATCAATATATTTGCAATCATTTTGACTTAAAAGGCCAAAGGCTTTCTGTGTCCAGTTAGTTAATTCATGCTTTTTGTAACTGAGACCTTTGAACCAAAATGCAAAGTAGAAAAGGAAAGGTCAGGCAAACAAAAGGCCATTTCTTATGCAAAGCCCTTTTTTTTCTTTCATTTGCCATCTTCTGCCCATTACTTTTAAACACGAGGAAACCTCTTCTGTGGCTCCACGTAGAGTAATTGCTTTTTTTTCCTTTATGAATTTATTGATTCTGTGGAGAAATCTTGATATTCATTCCCTAAAAGTGACGAATGGAGTGATAAACACGTGCTTTGCTGTTGAGGTTGTGAGAATACTGTCACAAAAGATGTGAAAGAATATTATAAAATATGATAATATAGTATAGATCATTTTACTTAATCCTTAATACACACAGGATGGGAAAGGGCTGTTGTTGTATTTCAGTCTCTATAATATACAGACCCTCTTTGGGCTGTTTTTACTGGCACCAGCTGGTGAGGTGATGTCTCCTGGGTACCAGACCAGACACAACGCAACTGGTTATCTGCAATCTTGGGTGTCTGGTCCCAAAATTTGCAGACGCTATGGATTATAGCTTCCATTTTTGGCTGTGATGAACATTCTTTGTCATAAAGACCAAACGAATTTCTCATGGCTGAATCATAAAAGCACAAAATGTGAGGAGATGTAATAAATTAAATTCTGATAAAAATTGATTTATATAATAAGAATAAGAATAAATAGTTGTATACTCAGCAAGGTTTGCCTGTAATAAATAATTTTTAACAAAATATTTTTTTTTAAACACAATGCTGAAATAACACTATAACCATACATTTATTGAAAGATTTTGATGAGTGGCTCTTTTTTGTAACTTTTGGCTCTCTAACGGTTAGAAAACAAAACTGTATGCATTTTGCGAAAGAACATTGTTTTAGTGGTGTGCTTCGGCTCTCCATGACTGCGGATTAATATGACCCTTCATAATAGACAATTCTTTACAATTAAAGGGATAGTTCACCCAAAAATGAAAAATTCTGTCAGTATTTACTCACCCTCATGTTGTTCCAACCCCGTAAGACCTTCGTTCATCTTTGGAACACAAATTAAGATATTTTTGATTAAATCTGAGAGCTGGATCACTCCTCCATATGCTTCTAAGGGATTGAAACTTGCGGGTCCCGAAAAGTTAAAGACATCGTTAAAATAGTCCAAGTGACTACATTGGCTCAATCTTAAGTTTATCAAGCGACGAGAATACTTTTTGTGCGCAAAAAACAAAACAAAAATAACGACTTTATTTCAACTATTCATTTCCTTCTCTGTGGGCCTCTAGTCAGTTAACGTATTGTAATAGCGTAGTGCTTCTGTGTACAGGTATACGCCACACGCATCGGCCAATAGTGAGACTACGTGTGACGTTTTTCTACTCACCTGTTAATAAAAACGTCATCTCTGCATCGCTTTTACAACATTTTAAATCCCTCTGTTCTTGCCATCCCTGAAAAAAAAGCAAAGCCACTGTTGATTCTCATTTGTCTGTGCATTCCCTTTTTGCAAGCAGACTCTCCTCTGTTCAGCGATTTTAAAAACGCATGATTCCCCGGAAGTACGAAATTTAGTGTCATGTCAACCTTTCTCACAATTTGTGACAACTAACATGTGCCACTCCCACACCATACACGCGTTAACAACACTGTAAATAAATATTGTTGGTTTAACTTAAAAAAAGTTACCTGGTTTCCTTAAAAATTTGAGTTGATGAGGGAGATGAAGGAGATTGTTTTAATAAATAGCAACTCATTTGACAAAAGATAAATTTTTTTGATAACAAATCATCAACATATTTTTTACAGCGTTATAGCCTATATTTACAGATATGATGAGATCCAGTTACCCGCAAAAACCATCCTGACTGGTCTAAAATAGAAACATCTATAATAGGCAGCGAATAAGTGTAAGGATTGATTTATTGATTTTTTGTTTAAACCAAAGTTTACTGCACTTTATCTTTTGTTGCTGATGAAAGAAATATGAGTTAAAACCAACTGCATTTTAAGATACCAAAAAAATGTGATTATTAGATCAACTATTATTATAATTATTTATTAATTATTCAAATTGACCATACCTTTTAAAAAAATGATGTTAGATTGTTTTATATTTCTCATACTTGCGTTCCCCTATGTTCTAACAGATAACAGATCTCCCTATGTTAAAATAGAATCAGTGGAATCATGTATTTGAAATTCCATGCCAAAGACCTCTTTTAAAAATAATAATAAAAACACTTTGATTATTTCAAAATCATTACTTTATTTACAAATAATTGAATACATGCTTGTCTCAAGTTAAGCTTGTACATTTTGGCTTACAGGCATCAAAGACACGCCCAAACATATTGTTAATAATGAGTAAAAATATATGATATATACATCTAACTGCTATATACACCAATTATATTAGAAAGATGAAAGGAAAAAACATGGGGGGGGGGGGGGGTTGGGGGTTGTATGGGGGTACATACAAATTCAGGCTATCTCTGGGTGTACATTTGGCCATCTAGTTCAAAAAAGTTTGAAACAATAAATGGGTTTTTAAATAATGAAAATGCATAATCTATAAAAGCCTCCAGATTTTAGGTTAAATTCACAATAAGAAGCAGCATTTTAATAAACAATGAACTCAATGAATGATGGAGCATGAACTCAAACGTTAAGACTGCAGAAAAAAACATTTCCTAATTAGACACCATTCAGTTATTGGACCAATGAAATTTCACAGTAGGCAGGAAGCACTGCATATTCAAATAATTTTCTTCACTGCTCCATATGATACAAAACAATGTAAATTTATAAGTTTTGGTGTAACCTAATGCTTAAAACCATATTGTACTTAAGTTCATTAATCAATGAAACACAGATCTGTTCAATGTCACTTTTCACAAATGACTACAGCACATGCCTTTATCCATTTAAAAAAACAATTTTAACATTTCTTTACATTCACTGTGATGTACTCTTTATGTAGATTTCTTCAGATACATATGTACATGTGTTTAAACACAAAAAGTGCATTAAACATTATGAAATCAAATAGCAAGGGAGAGATAGAGAGAAAAGAGAGATAGTCTAAATGAGAGTGCTCTTCAGATCTTTAATCCCCTTTAAGCTATGTTGCCATGGACACCTCAGTGTTTTCTTTCAGCTCCTAGTTTTCTGGCATGTGTCCATACCACCCAGTATATAAACCCATACCAGCAGCCCACCTGCCCACAGACATCACTTGTCATTATACGTATGAAAAAATACTGTATTTTCCAACTCTTCAAGACATCTAAACCTGCACATTTTTCATCTTTCAATAATAAAAATTTACATGCATTAAAAAAAATATTACACAATTTGTTTATTTTTAGCAGAACTTATTCTTGATTATGAAAACTAAAAGAGCACCTCAGGTTATGAACTATACTGAAGTCCTGGTTTATAAAAATGTAGCATAAATGAAATGTAGACCTTTAAAACTCACTGCTGCCCCCATGCTGCTAGAGCGAATACAAACGGGTCTAACCAACCAAAGAAAAGGAAAAAAGTTTGCAAATGTGTAAATCACTTGACATTGTACAGATATAAAAATAGTCCACATTATCTCGCCTTATTTTAATAGTACATGTCAACTGTAATTGATTGCTGTTTTGAAGTGTTTGTGCAAGTTTATACTAAAGTAGTTAAGCTGAAGTGCTTTCACTGGAGGTGAACCAAAAACACAGAATGGAGTTCAAACAGTCTGTTGACATCCTGAGTGCTTATTGATTTGCAGTATGTAATTTTTAGACATTTGAACTAATAAAGTGCTTAGTTATTTGAGCAGCTGCAGCACGAGTACAGATTCATAACTGTCCACCTTTCCAGCTGCAAGTTAAGGAGAGGTGGTCTGTTTGGTTAGATCCTTAATGACAAGGGTCAAACGGATACTTTGTGACACCTCCGTGGAGTTCCACCATGGACTCGCTCCAGGTGATGACGTCGCCGGTGAGGTGGCTGGAGCAGGATGCTTGGTCGTAGATCTCGGTAGAGGTGAGCATACGCGACCACAGCTGCAGATCCGACATCTCGCCCACAAAAGACTGTGTGGCGTCGAAACGGCCGCCCAGAGTGTCCTGGGTATAAAAGAGTCGGGTGTTAGTTAGTGCGAGCGTGTTTTGATTCACTTATGTTTGATTCTGTGAGATGTACCTGTTCCTGTCCCAGGATAAAGACTCCTCCTGGTTTAATCGGATGCCAGGGAGACAGATTCTCTCCGGAGCCCCTTTTCACACCGTCCTGATAAGCCTCCCACATGCCATCACGTGTGGACCATGTTACACAGAGGTGGTGCCATTTACTGTCCGTCAGAGAAATAGGAAGAGTGACTGCCTGCAAGTGGGCAAAAACAGAGTGCATCAGAGTCCAAAAAATAATACAGCAATTGTTTTGTTAGTATAGATGGAATTCTGTCTCGCATATTCAGTTTTTTTACTACTGTTGTGCCCTAGTTCAGTTTTACTGATGTATCCTTGTCTGATGATGGAGATTAACAAATACTGACCACCTGATAAACATTTTCTCTTGCAATATTTAAGCATACTCATTATTACCGTTTAAAAGTTTGGGGTCGGAAGATGTTTTTAAATTTTTTTTTTTTTTACTGCTTACCGAGGCTGCATTTATTTGATCAATACAGTAAAAACAGTAATATTATTACAATTTTAAAGTACTGTTGTCTATTTTAATATATTTTAAAATGCCATTTTTTGCTGTGATGCCGGTAAAGCTGAATTTTCAGCAGCCATTACTCCGGTATTCAATGTCACAAGATCCTTCAGAAATAATTTTAATATGTTGATTTAGTGCTTAAGAAACATTTCTTCTTATTATTATTAATATTGAAAACAGTTAATAAATAGTGATAAATATTTTTTTTTTGTGGAAACAGTAATACATTTTCAGGATTCTCAGATGAATAAAAGGTTAAAAAATAAATGTTTATTTTAAATAGAAACTTTTGTAACATTATAAATGGTTTTACTGTCATTTTGGTTAATTTAATGCATTCTTGCTGAATAAAAGTATTAATTTCTTTAAAAAAAAAAAACATACTGAACCCCAAACGTTTGCACGGTACTGTACTGTATGTTCCATGTTGTCTGTCAGTTGTTTAGAATTAGAATGTAATGTAATGTAATGTAGAACTAGCAATGCTTGTCAGAGTTCTATAAATGAATTAAAAAAAAACTAAAAACTAAAAAAAATAGTTTGTGATCCAATCTGGATCATCCAGACAGCTTACTCACTGACTGTGATTTATTTCAAAAATTTCTCCATAAAAGAGTAACAGGATATTTAAGAAAAAAAAAGAAAGAAATAGAGAAATAGACCCAATTGGATATTTGCGTATAAATCATCACAACAGAACATTATTTCGCAATCTTTAACTTCTCATTAATTGTTTATAGTGTAGTGACTGTGACATACATAATTCACCTTTGTGTTAAATGTAGTTCTAAACATTGTTGGTGATAAATGCAGTACTTTGTTCTTAGCGTTCTCTTACGAGAGGTTCTCTCGTATTGCGTAAGTTTAGCTTACGCTACGGGAAAGATTCATCTTCTCGAGATACTGAAGCCAAAAAATTATCCTTAATTTTGTATTCCTTGTCAACGCAGTGCAGCAGCTAGCAGACCTAGAGCAGGCCATCTCGCGTGCTCATTGGCTGCCCTGCGGGCAACTGCTGCAGCCTACCAGTGAGCCCGGCGTGACGTCACGCCCAATGAAGGGCGCCCGCGCCTTCATAGCGTCACAGCCCGCCAGAATGGGCGTGGCTTAGCGTATAACACTAGGGGCTGTAGGCTGACTTCCCTGATTTTCGTCTCTTCAGTTAGCTCTTCGCATCGCTGGATCTGAGAGAAGCCACCGCCGCCGTCGAACAGCGGACAGCCAGCTTAGGAGAGCGCTGAGGAAGCCGGCCGTCTTCGCCACCTTCGTTACAAGAGAGCTACCCCGCCCTCGTGTCCCCGTTCGCGCGTCATGCAGAGCCCTCTCGAGCTCTCTGCATGACCCGGACGGGCATCATCTGTGTTACATGTAGGTCCCGTGCCCACTACTCGTGCGCGCGCCCTCGTACAAACACTGTTCCAGTTCTGCTCCCGAGCACACGGCTAGCTCTCTTTACTTTACAAGAGAGCTACCCCGCCCTCGCGTCCCCGTTCGCGCGTCATGCAGAGCCCTCTCGAGCTCTCTGCATGACCCGGACGGGCTTGCGCGCCGCCGTCGAAATGTCTCGCCATGTCAGTCCCCTTAGATAAGGCTACTGCAGTGGTGTATTTGGCAGCCAACGAGCCGGTAATGCAACCCGCTCCCCTGCACACATCCGTCGTTCTCGCGGCGACCCAGAGAAATCTCACGTGAGTATAATGTCAGATTAAGAATGTAAGTTACGTGCCCGCTCACGAGCGCTCACGCTTACTAACAGACACATCGCCTCCGAAAAGACGTGCGTTTTTAAGTTTATTCCCTGTCAGTCCCCTTCAAACAGGCTACTGCAGTGGTTCAATTAGCAGCCAACGAGCCGGTCTGTTGACCCTCTCGCCTGCACACAAACGCCGTTTTCACGGCGACCCAGAAAAATCTCAAAATGAGTAAGATGTCTGGTCCGGCTCATGCCGTCGGTGTTGTACGTGTAATGAAAGTGCCCACGCCCCAGTGTTCACCACTACACATAAGCACTCCGAACCTCGCAGAGCACACTCTCATGAAGCGCAGAAAAGCCGCTTGAGTGTTGAATGTAAGAAATGTGTCCACAAGTCTGTGCCCACTATCTGCCCGCTCTGTTACACGATCAAGAAAGCAGGTTATGAATGTAAGTCTCGTGCCCGCCAGAGTGCGTTCACGCTTGCTAACACAAACCTCCCCCCGGGCTCCGCCCGCGCGTTTAAGCGTTATCACAAAACGCAAGGCATTAATAAAACGCTCCCCATCCATTATGATCGGGACGTCAACTACACTTGTAAGTCTAGTGCCCGCGCTCATGCTTACAGGAAGCTTTTCCACCCGGAGCGCTGCTCGCGCGTCAAAGAGTGAAAAAAGAATGTTCCCCATCCCTTATGATTGGGACATCTCACACAAATCAGCCGGTCTCGGCTTTCAGCGAGCAGCCATTGCCCAGAACCGAGAGCGCGCGCGCCGCGCTTTCGGCTCCGGGTCAGTTTCACAAAAGAAAGCAGGTTATGGATGTAAGTCTCTTGTGCCCGCCAGAGTGCGTTCACGCTTGATAACACAAACCTCCCCCCGGGCTCCGCCCGCGCGTTTTAAGTGTTATCACAAAACGCAGGGCATTAATAAAACGCTCCCCATCCATTATGATCGGGGCATCAAATACACTTGTAAGTCTCGTGCCGCGCTCACGCTTACAGGAAGCTTTCCCGCCCGGAGCGCTGCTCGCGCGTCAAAAAATGACAAAAGACTGTTCCCCATCCCTTATGATTGGGACATCTCACATAAATTAGCCGGTTTCGGCTTTTCAGCGAGCAGCCATTGCCCAGAACCGAGAGCGCGCGCACCGCGCTTTCGGCTCCGGTTCAGTTTCACAAGCCCGCAAATGGCGGCGGTCTGAACCCGGAGGCCATTCGCCCCATAGCGGCTCACATAGCTGCGTGGGAAACTATCCCAGGGATTTCAGAATGGGTGTTGAGCACAATAAAGCAGGGCTATACACTTCAATTCATTCGCCGTCCCCCGCGCTTTCAAGCCCGGACCGCGACGATTGTGAATGCGTAAGTAGCACACCTACTTCACGCAGAAATAGCAAAGCTGCTGTGCAAAGGGGCTATAGAAAAGGTACCGCCTTCTCTGAGCGAGTCAGGCTTTTACAGCCGATATTTTCTCGTACCCAAGAAGGACGGAGCCTTCAGACCTATCCTAGATCTGAGACATTTGAACTAAGTGCTTGCGAAAAGACCGTTCAAAATGCTTACGACCAGGAAAATCCTCGCGCACGTTCGCCCGAGGGACTGGTTTATTTCTCTAGATCTGAAGGATGCCTATTTTCAGATTCAGATAGTACCCCGTCACAGGCAATTTTTGAGATTCGCCTTCGACGGTCAGGTATATAATTACACCGTCCTGCCGTTCGGCCTGTCCCTGGCACCCTGTACATTTACGAAGTGCATGGACGCGGCGCTCGCCCCCCTGAGAAGTCAGGGGCTGCGAATAATGAACTATCTGGACGATTGGCTGATATTGGCACAGTCAGAGACAGAACTGCTATCTCACAGAACAGTGCTTCTCAGTCATCTGGAAAGCTTGGGTCTCACGGTCAACTGGACCAAGAGCTCATTACTGCCCAGCCAGTCAATTTCCTTTTAGGAATAGCACTGGACTCGGTGACCATGACGGCTCGTTTATCGACACAGCGCGCACGCCGTGTTCGCCACCTAGCCGCATCTTTCCAGAAGGGCAGCTTTCTCCCTTTGAAAACATTTCAAAGGATGTTGGGGTGTATGGCATCAGCTGCAGCGGTGCTCCAGCTGGGCCTACTGCGCATGCGCCCGCTCCAACGCTGGTTGAATGCTCGCGTGTCCCGCCGGGTGTCTGGCGGCCAGAAAATCAGAGTTACTCAGGCCTGCATAGCAGCTCTGCAGCCCTGGTTAGTGGCCGACTGGTACCAGCAGGGAGTAATGACTACTTAAGTAAATGACATGACTTATGGACCTGCCAGAAGGAGTGATGAACACGATCACGCAGTCTAGAGCCCCTTCCACGAGAAGGCTCTACGCGTCTAAATGGTCGGTGTTCTCTGGATGGTGCACCGACAGAGATCTGGAACCGCGGACATGCGGGGTGGCGCATCTGCTCACCTTCCTACAAGAGCTGTTGGATAAGGGAAGGTCCCCATCCACGCTCAATGTATACGTGGCGGCCGTGGCAGCGTTCGCAGAATTGACGCACGGCCAGTCATTGGGAAGACACGAGTTGGCCATCCGCTTCCTTAGAGGAGCTAGAAGGATGAATCCGCTGCGCCCCCCGTCGGTTCCCATGTGGGATCTTTCATTGGTCCTCGAGGCCCTGAAAGCTTTTCCATTTGAACCACTAGACACCGTGGGGTTGAAATATCTATCACTGAAAACCGTCTTTCTGACTGCACTGTCGTCACTAAAACGTGTAGGGGACCTGCATGTGCTGTCTGTCAGCGCGTCGTGTCTTGAGTTCGGACCGAATGACTCTAAAGTCATCCTCAGACCTAGACATGGCTATGTCCCTAAAGTGATGGGCACTCCATTCAGAGCGCAAGTTATTTCGTTGTCAGCTCTCCCAGCATCTGACAGCGAAGGTGATGTGAATCTCCTCTGCCCTGTCAGAGCGCTGAGGTTTTACATTACGCGCTCCGCCTCCTTCAGGCGTTCGGAACAGCTTTTTGTTTCGTTTGGTGGGCGCACCAAGGGTCTCGCCTCCTCGAAACAGAGCCTGTCCAGATGGATAGTAGACGCTATAGCGGCCGCTTACGCGTCAAAAGGTCTGCAATGCCCTCTGGGCATCAGGGCTCATTCCACGAGAGGCGTGGCCTCTTCGTGGGCATGGTCCAGTGGAATTTCTATCCATGACATATGTGTAGCGGCGGGCTGGAGCTCCCCGTCTACCTTTGTCAGGTTTTATAACCTAGAAGTTCCTGCCTTGCAGGCTAAACTGTTGTCAGTCTGAAGGAGAGGCGTATTCTGCCCAGATCTCCTGCTCAGATCACTCTCACATGACTCAGCTCTCCTGGTTGAGCTGCACTAAGTAGGGTATGTGCCATGTGCCTATACAGACCGGCGCGCTGCTCTGTATTCCCTATGTGTGCTTATGTACAAGTGATGGCCCGCGTGGCTGGCCACCTTATTTTTTCCACTTATGGGGTTCCCCTGAAAGCTCGGGGTCTCATGTGGATGCTTGGCGCGCACGGCGTTGACAAAGTGTTCCCGTAGCGTAAGCTAAACTTACGCAATTACGAGAGAACCTCTCGTAAGAGAACGATACTCGGTTACTAACGTAACCTCGGTTCTCTCTAGAGAGGGAACGAGTATTGCGTAACCGGCCGTGCTCGCGCCACGAGCGACTTCGCCTCAGTCGACGAAAACCAGGGAAGTCAGCCTACAGCCCCTAGTGTTATACGCTAAGCCACGCCCATTCTGGCGGGCTGTGACGCTATGAAGGCGCGGGCGCCCTTCATTGGGCGTGACGTCACGCCGGGCTCACTGGTAGGCTGCAGCAGTTGCCCGCAGGGCAGCCAATGAGCACGCGAGATGGCCTGCTCTAGGTCTGCTAGCTGCTGCACTGCGTTGACAAGGAATACAAAATTAAGGATAATTTTTTGGCTTCAGTATCTCGAGAAGATGAATCTTTCCCGTAGCGTAAGCTAAACTTACGCAATACTCGTTCCCTCTCTAGAGAGAACCGAGGTTACGTTAGTAACCGAGTATCGTTTTTCCTCATAACTGTTCAGGGATCGTGGTCCCTTTAAATGTTCTGTATGGGTGATGACGTAGGACGCTTGTCAGCGCCATTTGCTTTTTGTTAGTTTTTTCATAGTAAATAAACGACACTAGTGATGGGCGATACTGCAAATTTCTGTATCGATCCGATACCAAGTAAATACAGGGCCAGTATCGCCGATATCGATACCGATACCGACACTTTTTCATTTTAAAAGCATGCATTTGAACTTGTATGCACTTACAGCAGTGTGTCATGATTTATGAGGTGAATGCATCATTAATATGCTAAATCTGAACACGTTTTCATGACTACTAGGCCTAAATATTTTGTGATCTGTGCTCTCAATTCCCCTTTAATTAGTCAGTGACTTTTACAAAACTACCCAAATTATAGTACTAGCCTACTGTTCAAAAGTTTGGGGTCTGTAAGATTTTTATTTCTCTTAGTAAAAACTGTAATATTACAATTTAACAATTTAACATAGGCTATCTGTTTTCTATGCCATAGTAAACTGTAATTTATTCATGTGATCAAAGCTAAATTTTCGGCATCATTACTCCAGTCATGATGATAATTCATTTTAATATGCTGATTTGCTGCTCAGGAAATATTTCTTATTATTATCAATGTTGAAAACAGTTTCATATTTTGTTGGAAACCATGATACATTTTATGCAGAATTATTTGATGAACAAAGTTGAAAGAACAGCATTTATATGAAGTAGATTTTTTTTTACAGTGTAAAACCCTTGACTGTCACTTTTGATCAATTTAATGTATCGATCCTTGTTGAATAAAAATATTAATTTCATTAAAAAGATCTTACTGACGTCAACATTTTAAACCTTTATGTACAGTTTTGGTTTGTTTATTGCGAAATAACTCCCGATTGTTTCTCTGTCATCTAAGCAAGGCTTCGTTTCCCAAACGCACTGGGCCTGTGAGCTCAGCGAAGCACCAGCATCGAACGCTCTCTGTGATTGATTGGTTTCGTCTTGTATACAGATGACTAGGAGAAAAGGTTCTATCCTACACAATTACCCGCTAACATCCGCTTATTTTTCCACTTAGAAGCTTATTTTACGCACTGAATTGCATGCTAAATTAATAAAAAATTACTGGTAAAAAAAACACACACATTTGGATCGATATTTTTGTGTGAGGATCGATCCTTTTCGATACCACGTCAGTATCGAAGTATCGATACTTCAGGATCGATCCGCCCATCACTAAACGACACACGTATTTGTGTGCTCAAAGTGAGAAGTTGTCTCTTGCAAGTTACTGCAATTTCCACAATAGTTTACTTGTATACCTTAACAATGTTCCCTTGTGGAATAGCCTGCACTCTGACAAACCTCATCATTATTGCTTATTAGCTGCTAGCATTAGTTGTAAACGGTTTACGTCCGTTTCACACATACTCCGTGTGCAGTGCGTAAGTTATACGGTACAGGAGCAGCACGCGCTATAGTGCTTTCACATATGCTGCGTTTGCAGTGCGCTACTGATCCGCAGTTTTTGTGTGCCACAAAATCAAAAATTGCTAAGTAATTTTGATTTTAAATCCAAACGTAAATTTTGACACGATTTAACCCATACAAAAATGTAATATATGGCCATACATGTACTTATATTTTAAATAGCATGACATATATCTATAGGCTACATTTTTTTGTTTTATCTGAGATCACAATAAATGCCTGAAACATATATGAACATTTATGTGTCCAAACATGTGAAGAAAATATTTGAGTTCATCCATATGATACCATATATCTGCATATATTACAGTAGGCTCTAGTATTGGTTTCTCGCATATATGGACAAAATTTATGTATAAATATGTGACATACATATTTGTTTCACACATATTTAATAAATGTATGTAAACATACATGCATGTGATACTGATGCATTGAAATATGTAGCCTACATATATGTGTCTTACATATAGGCCTATTTAACATTTATGTCCATATACGGGAAAATATATGGCACTTACATGAAAACGGCCATTTTTTGCTATATTTTGAAATATATGTTTTATGTCTGTGTTTTATATTATATGAAATTTGCATATATTCTCATATAGGCAGCAGACATACATGGGCACTGACATTATATAGGCCTATGTAATTTACTTATATTGACATATATTACATTTCTGTATGGGAAGACATTGAAACAGTATGAAAATTAATTTTAATCATTGTGATTCTTTGTTTTACATGTAGTTTGCCCCGATCCCCTCCCCAAATATATAAATCATGTATTTTTTGAGGGGGAAAAAAATCATATATGATGGCATTTTGCAACTTTTGAGACTATAATCATACTTTTTTGTTTTTCTTGACCCTGTAATTTAGTAACTGTAGAACACATTAACTATAATTATGCGTATATGATGAAATTATTACAGTTTCTTGTCAATCTATGTCTATTTTAATGTGAACAATGCGCTGCCACTTTAATTCAGTGCGGTGCAGCACAGCAAAAATAGACTCAGTGCAGAAACGATCGCTGCACTGCTGTATACGCACCGCACCTGGAAAGGGCCGCCGAACCGCACCTGCGTCACCTGTTAACATGGGTACGTCAAAAATACGCACCGCATACGCACTGCAAACGGAGTATGTGTGAAACGGGCATTAGTTAAGCATGTAAACAATCATTGACAGAAGAGGCCTGTCTTGTTTCGGTTAAAAAAACAAACAGTATAATGTATTCACATGTCAACCAAGGATAAGCCATTAACTAATTAGGCAGGATGATGCAATGGCTGGGAAGCCAAGAGGAAGAGAGAGCTTTGCAGACTGTTGCAATGGCAGGACAAGGTCATCAGTAGGGTAAGTCTGGTGATCCCTTTTCCAAACTGTGTTGCATAGCTAATAAATGCATTTTATTAGCTATTTTGTTCAATGTTATGACATATTTGATTATACTGTATCTATTTAAATACACTTCTAAATTATAATGTTTTTTGCTTGTTTGGGTTTCGTTTTTTTTTACGATTGCCTGTGTTTTAGGCAAAACCAGGACATTAATCTTTCTTTGCACAATCCCTGTTTTATAATTAGGTGATTTCTTTACCTTGTCATTCACCAGCAGCTCCATGGGATTGTTGCCCCACTCAATCAGGACAAGTTCATTGGCCTGGCCAGGGATAGAGTAGGAGAACGGGGTTCCGATCCCAGGACCTGAGCCCCCTTTCAACCAAAGGCAGACTGTGAGGGCGAAGATCTCGCTCAGAAGGGTGCGTTTGATTCGCCCATACATGTAGTTGGTGCGCATCGGGAAGCCAATCTGAAAAGCGTCAGGATTTTTGAGTTTCTTATTTGGACCTGTTGGTGAAAATAAAGTAATTATAAAACAGGACCTCATTTCTCTGCAGCATAACATATAAAAGCTCAACTGAAATCTTCAAAAGACAGCTGAAGACAGATCTCCTAGGAGAAGACTATTTAACCTGTTCAAAACAAAAAAATTAGACCTACTTAAGTTCCCTATCGAGGGTACTCAATGGTGCATCAGCACGTGTAAAAATATGACCATTCTATTGGCCAAGGAAGTCGGGGGACATCACTCAGCGTGCGACATTACTATAAAAGGGCAACTGCGTTAAGCCCAATTTATACTTCTGTGTCAAACTCACGCAATAGCTACATCGTAGGCTGTGTAGCGCACGCACCCTTCTGCGTACCCTGGCTTGCACCTCTTCAAAAATGTTACAACGCATCAATTCTACGTGGACGCAAGAGCTGTGATTGGTCTGCTAGAACCCCTCCCTCGGGTTTCACATGCTCCCTCTGCATGTGTAATTGCGCGTCAACGTGGACAATGACGCAGAAGTATAAATGAAAACCAACGTGTAGTCTATAGTGTAGAGGCTCCGGCGTAGGTCCGACGCAGAAGTATAAATCAGCCTTAAAGGAGCTGTATGTAAGAAATGTATTTCAATTAATCATAAAATGGCCCTGATATGTCACTAGACATTAAGAAATCATGTTCATTTCAAATACTTATATCACTGACAACAGTAGTCCGGCCAGGATATTGTCATTTAAAAAGTGAAGTTGCAGCCCTCAACTGATGTTGATGTTGTCATGTTGTGTTTTGGTCTGATGCGCCACCCTCCACCTATCTACCAATCACAAAGTCAGTAGTGTTGCGGCATCCGGGTTGCCAGCTCTGCTAGTTACCACAGCTGCAGCTACAAACGTGTCGGAATTGGATAAAAAAAATGTCTGACGTTTTTCAAAGATGAAGACGGCTGAAAACGGAGAAGAATTTGAAGACAGACGCCAACGTTGCTAATTTTCTCCTGGACAGGTAAGATTCATCAATGTTTGGCTAACTTGTACTTGATGTAAATGGACATTTCAAATATTCATGACAGACGAACAAAGTTATGCATGTTCGTGCAAAGTAACGTTTCGTTAATTTATATGGAGGAGGTGGGTCATCGAATTGAAAAGGTAAGGAATTGTTTGGGTAATAAAAACGGCGAGTCGTCATTAAAGTACTAACATTAGCAATGCGTTATCAGAGCCCGTTTCTCTGTCATTATGATGAGACACTGAGGAAAACAACATTAGCACGCCCATTATTGTTTATCATGCAAGTTCTACAGCCAAAAATAATAGAATGACACCTAATCTTTCACATCACATATTTTAGCGTTATGGACGTGTACTTCAGGGTAAGTTAAAAAATACAGCTGGTCGCTTTCAGTTATGGCGTCAGCTAAATGATTAGCAGTATCTTTGATATCGGTTACACACAGTGACAGAGGCTTGTGCTTGTACTTACGTTAATAACAGACACCTACCGTTACAAGTTAGACTAACAGCTACTGTTCTAACAATGTACTGTCACATACGAGCGTACATCTTTACGATTATATTTGGCTAATCCCCATTAGTTAATTTTTGCTATATATAATAACTTTGCAAAACATCTCTCATTTGAAGCATAAACATAATTAACAGAAAAAGCTTCTTGTAGCAGCCTACGTTCCTGCTGTATGCTGCAGCCTATCTGGCAACCTCGAGTCAGGGAGGAGGGAGAGGGGATACACCGCTCTACAGTAATTTGAAAGTGATTGCAGTACCAGTTTTGGCCACATTCTTACATACGGCTCCTTTAAGACTTCATCAGCTTCTTTTTCTTTAAGAAAAGCTCTATGTGTAGTAAGTCTTATTTATTGTCTGTCTCAACAATTATTAGGATGACAAGCAAACATGCATTTAGAAAGTGTGCATCGCTGTGTCCCCACTTTATTATGGGTGACGATCACACAATATAGGTTTAATTTGTTTAGGAGTAAAGCACACACGGTCTATTTTTGAAGGAGCTTGCCACCCTCTGCCCCCTCTTGTGTCGCCAATGGTAGCCTGATGTGATCGAGGCCGCGCCTATGCCGCCTCACTCATCCCCTGCCGATCGGTGGAATCAGGTTAGTGTTGCACACTCAGACCCCATTTTGGGCCGCTATGCCGTCTGAGTCGGGTCCCTGCATTCCGCCGTGCTGCCCCACCTCAGGTACGTCTGGCATGCTGTTGGTCCCGCTTGTACGGTGTCTGGGAGCCTGGCTAGAGCTTCCCAAACCATCTCGCTGGCTCATCCGTACCATCAGACTCGACTAAGCGATTCATATTGCCCGGCGTCCCCCAGCCTTCACCAAGCAGAGATTGCAGTCCTCCTGCGTGAGCTCACTCAGACGAAGAACAGCGACACCACTGAAACTTTTCAGAGGCTCCTGGGGCATATGGCATCTGCAGCCGCGGTAACGCAGCTCGGATTACTTCATATGAGGCCGCTCCAACACTGGCTCCCAGATCGAGTCCTGAGATGGGCGTGGCAGAGCGGCTTGTGCCGGGTCCAATAACCCCGCTCTGTCGCCAAACTCTCAGCTAGTGGTCAGACCTTTCACTCCTGAAGGCAGGTGTTCTCTAGAATAAGTGTCCAGGCACTCTGTGGTCTCCACGGATACCTCTGCCAACGGCTGGGTCCTTTCCTGAGACCATTTCAAGAGACCATTTGTCTCTAGTCCTTTCGGCACTTCAGAGACCACCCTTTGAGCCTTTGCAGCCAGCGGAGTTAAAAATTCTTTCCTGTAAAACAGTACTCCTGGTTGCATTGGCCTCCATCAAGAGGGTAGGGGACCTGCATACATTTTTGGTCGACAAATCATGCCTGGAATTCGGCCTGGCTAACTCTCACGTGATCCTGAGACCCCGGCCCGGATACGTGCCCAAGGTTCCAACCACTCCCTTCCGGGACCAGGTGGTGAACCTGCAAGTGCTGCCTTCGGAGGAGGCAGACCCAGCCCTGGCTTTTCTCTGTCCCGTTCGCACTCTGCGCCTTTACGTGGACTGAACGCAAAGCCTCAGGACCATAGATCAGATCTTACAAAGCCCAAGGCGTGCCTTGCCTGCCTGTTGAAAGCCTACTCCACTAGGAGTGCCGCTTCTTCTTGGGCACTGGCACACGTGAGCGACTGATAGAGAACGTCTCGGTTACTAATGTAACCCTCGTTCCCTGAAGGAAGGAACGGGAGACGTAACATCCCATCGCCACGGTTGCTGACCATCGCTGTACGGCCGAACGCGTCTCGGCTCCTCAGCGTAAAACAATATGCGACGCACCTGCTGCTCGTTATATGCTCACGCTGCAAGCAGAGCAGCTGATGCCATTATCGCATGCCAATGTGCATTGGCTCATTTTAATACTCTCGAAGTAGATTGGTCTCTCAAGGCGATCTCAATTACGTTGTCACGTCAACATTGCGTCTCCTGTTCCCTCCTTCAGGGAACGAGGGTTACAATAGGAACAGAGACATTTTTTAAGATGTATGTATGTTCATTAATTGATACTTTGAACATTTTCTTTAATGTTTATGTTCTTTTCAGGCAGGATAAGCGATATATAGATATCCCACATATATATATAGATATCATTATAATGGGTGTGTCTACAGCCCACTACCGACACAGGTGACTAAACTGACACAAAATAGATTTCTTTATGTATGTGATTATGCAGGAAATATTAAGAATGAACATATATCTGGGATTGTAGCAGAAATGGATTTGAATATACAATAAATATTACAATACATACAAGACCCTATTTCTATATTGCACTGTATTTTATTAAAATCCAAGGTTTACCATGCATCATCTTGCTCAGAGCAACAGTATAAATGCTTGGACATAAAGCTTAATGTCTTTAAACCCATATGCAGTCAGCATTATTTCTCTGAATAAGTTGTGAAGCGTGTGTATTATTTCCTGATGTCTTTTTGTTGACCAACACCCAATTCAGATCTTGGAAACCACAGGTCAGCTCAAATTGTATTATTTTTTACTAGCATGACAGTTTATATATTGAGTGTTATTTGTATATATTGTTGAGCTAATTATTAATTTGACCAACGTTTAAGTCATTATCTTTACTGCTTTGAAATACATGCTGTTAATGAAAACACTGCTGAATGATTTAGTTACTGTAAGAATAAAAACAGTATTATAACTATAACAAAATAATTTCAAAACCACAGTGAATAACTGTAGCCTACATGAAAATTTAAGTTGTATGTGCATGTCTTAAAAAGCATAAATCTGAATCCAGATTTCAGAAGAATTATTTTGACATTTCTAATACAAATGTTGAGGTGTCTCATCCATCAGCTGATCTGATCTACTATAAGAAAGTTGAACATAACTTTTAATAAGCAGGGTAAATTCCCAACTTTAAACAAAGGCACTATGGCTTCACTTCATGACGTCATGAGCAAACCAGTTACAGTTTCCACAAAAATTATAATATAAAGAATCATTATCAATAATTCAGCACAAAATCAAAATATGAGAATAATTTCTGAAGGATCATGTGACAATGAAGCCAGTAATGATGCTGAAAATTCTGCTTTGCCATCAAATGAATAAATTAAATTTCAAATATCTTAAGTGCAGTTCTTTTACAGTTCTTTTAAATTGTAATAATATTTCACAATATTACTGTTTTAACTGTGTTTTTGATCAAATAAACGCAGCCTTTGTGAGCGTAAGATTCTTCTTTTAAAAATATTTTAAAGATATTAATTATTCCAAATTATTATTATTTTTGACCGGTCGTGTGTACACAGACATATATACAAATGCATATATTCCCCTCAAAATTTTTTCAATATATATTTGGTTAGGACAAAATTACAAAAACCATTACAAAACAACAAAGAATGGAACTTAAGTTTGAATGGTTAAATAAAAATTTAAGATTCTGCACGAACACTTCTCTAGAGTTGTCCTATACTCTACTTTTTAGGACATATCACCTGGTTCTGGAGTCTTGTGGTGAAGGTTACTCAGCACTGCATCTAGCTTACTGAGGGCTCCACGGACAGGCACTCTTGGCCCAGTTGGCTTGAAAGAGGTTTGTGGATGGTGGACATGATCATCATTTCCATGGCGTCCATCATCATGGTGACCATTGCCATGATGTCCATCATCATGACGATCATGGTTGTTGTTGTGGTGGTTGTCATGATGATCATCATGGCCGTTTTGATGATTGTCTTGGTGATCATCATGGTGGTCGCTGTGACGTTCATAGTGATAATTATAATGGTTGTTACGATGGTTGCTGGAGTGATGGTCATCGTGATGGTTTGCCGGGTGGTTGTCGTGGTTATCGTGATGATCATCGTGGTTATCGTGGTGGTCATCGTGATGGTCATCGTGGTGGTTATTGTTGTGGGTATTATGGTGGTCATCATGGTCATGATGATCCTCATGATGGCCATATCCATGATGGTTTTCATGGTGGCCATAGTGACTGTCATAGTGATGATGTAGCTGTTCTTCCAGTGCGTTGATTTTGCGCTGTAGGAGGTCTCTCAATGAACTTGAATAGGAACTGGAAGAATTTCTTGCCTATAAGAACAAAAATGGAAACAATAAACAACAGTATAGAGTTTTGACAAGATTGTAAATACAATGTTCACAATTCAATGATAATAATATATAATGCGGTAATGTACAGTTTCTTGCAAATAGGGTAACCGCACAACACTGACTCAAAATCTCATGCAAATATATGCTTAATATTATATAATACATATAATATAATATAATATAATAGTTTCACATGAATCTACAAATATTTTAAAATGTTACATTTTATAAATCAAATGCTAAAATTATAGATGACAATTCAAACAAATATACAGCACACCATGTTTTCAAAAACAGACCAAGTTTATTGTAGAGAAAATACAAATTGTAATCATTAACATTCAATATACACAATCATTGACAAATTTGAGGTCAGTAAGATTTTCTGTAAATACATTAATTATTTTATTTAGAAATGGTGCATTAAATTGATTAATAAAGGGACATTAAAGACATTTACAATGTTACAAAAGATTTATATTTCAAATAAATGCTGTTCTTCTGAACTCAGTTCATCAATGAATCATCTAACAGTTTCTTTTAGCAGCACAAGAAATGTTTTAGACAAGAAAAGCATTAAGCAGCACAAGAAATGTTTCATTAGCACCAAATTAGCATATTAGAATAATTTCTGAAGGATCATGTGACACTGAAGACTGGAGTAATTCAAAAATTCAGCTTTGCCATTATAGATATAAAATACATTTGAAAAATGCATTAAAATGGAAACCAGTCGTTTTAAATTTGAATAATACTTCACAATACTACTCTTTTTTTTACATCAAATAAATGCAGCCTTAGTGACATAAGCGACTTCTTTTTAAAAACATTAAAACATCTTACCGACCCCAAACTTTTGACCGGTAGTGTATTAATATACAGATGAGTGTTATGACATCACAAGCCAGCCCCTCCTTCACTGTCAGCTTCTTTCCTTTGATAAGTCGTAGCAAATCCAGCTTTACTCAGCGTCACAGCATTCTGCGCTTAATGGCTCATCAAAGCAGATGGGGCTAATTGCTGATGGCAGTAACTAGCACATTGTAGAGTACCGTCACCAGCGTGCTGTGTGTGCACTTCCTCTCCAATAAAGCTTGGAGTGATATCTAAGTCACTTTGGGAAATAGAACGAACGTGTCTGAGTTCTAAAGAACAGAGTTAAGTTAAAACTTCGATGAAATTTGTACAACTTCAAACCCTATGTAAGTAATTAATTACTGTAGAGAACAATTAAAAAGGGAGAGTTTAATTGCATATCATGAGTTTAACTGAATACTATACTCAATAAAAGTTTCACATGGTTTACATTGTGACATGCATTGCAACCATGCTACTTGTGATGCGTTACTGTACTGTAGATAGTTTGTTTTTCATCTTATGTGTTCTCTTAAGGGTAGGGATCCGGCTAATTTAATAAGTAAATCCTGGCTGGGCTGCCTAAACGGAATACTGTTTTCAATGATCTGTTGTTGGCACAGGAAGCCACCAAAGTGTACTTTACAAAACTATACATGAGCTTATGTCATCCTGAGAAGTTTTGACATGCAGGATAACCCCTGCAAACGAAAATCCAAGCAGTTGAAAAATATCAAGAAATTTTAGAAAGTTTTAATTTCCATTACTTTCCCAGAAGAAGAAAAAATACATATGCACTGCACACTACCGTTAAAAAGTTTGGGGTCGGTGAAGTTATTATTATTATTTTTTTAGGAAATTAAAACTTTTATTTGGAAATGATGCATTAAATTGCTTAAAAGTGAAAGTAAAGACATACAAAAGATTTCAAATATTGTAAATGTAGTGATGTGATGCTAAATCTATTCATTACATTCTCTCTGGACTGCTTGATTCTGAGGTGTATTATTCCCCGATAACAACCGTTTTCAAGAGTAAAATGGAATAACAAAGTTTATCCGGGTATCCGTATCTAAGGCCTGCGAGTGTTTCGTGTCTCTCTTCTCACGCCACAGACTATTTCATATAAAGGCAGCTTCTCCCATTTTCCATCTCTGTTGTATTTTTTTATAGTATTGAAAATTAAATCGGAGGACTTTAGTATTAATAGTACCGTAATATTGTTGCTGTTTTCATTGTTTTGCACACTGTAATGGATAATAAGATTATAAACTGGTAAGATTTCAAGACAGTTTAAAAAAAGTCCTGATCTCCCTGTCGAGGCTTATTCTTCGATAGCAACCGGCTGGATGTACATTACCTTATTTATCAAAGAGTCCTGAAAAAAAGAATCAATTTCCACAAAAATATTTTTAACAATGATAATAATAAGTAATGTTTTTTTAGCACCAAATCAGCATATTAGAATGATTTCTGAAGGATAATGTGACCATGAAGACTGGAGTAATGATGCTGGAAACAGCTTTGATCACAGGAATAAATTACATTTTAAACAGTTATTTGAATCTGTAATAATATTATTCAAAATAATTGCTGTCTTTTTTGATCAAATAAGATCAAAAACATTTTAAAAATCTCACTGACCCAATCTAATGTGTTTAAATCAAATTACAGGCTTTCCATTTTAGTTTAAGACTGTAAATCCACCCACCTGAAGATTTTCCAGCCTCTCCTTCAGGGCCTGCAGGGTCTTTCCAGTCTGTTCTGGGGAGAAGCCTCCATGTTTGCCCAGATATGGAGATTTGCCTCTGTGATGGTCACTGCGATGCCCGTTTAAAGGGAAATGTGGGTCAGCATGGTGGCTGTCAAAGGGGTGTGAGGAATGCTGGGAGTTGTGATGTGACGGCCCATGATGACTGTCATCATGATGTCCTCTCCCAAAGCTCTCGCAGAGAGTCAGTTTTGCTGTCAGTTCCCGAATGGTCTCTCGCTGATCCAAGATGGTCTCCTTCTGTCGCACAAGGCTCTCCCTCAGATGAAGAATGGTGGATTTGGCCTCATCGGATATGCCATGTCGGCTACTACTGCTGTGACTACTTGGCGGGCTGCTAACTGGCCCATGATGTCCATTCCCATGTCCATTGCTGTTTGGTCCGTGTGAAGCCCCATGCGAGTCCCCATGTAAAGTCCCCTGTGAAGCTCCACCTGGTGTAAAACAACCAGGGTCTGCATCTGCAGGGATAGGGATGCAAACGAGTTTGGGTTGCGTGCCCCAGTCATATTCCAAACCTGGCACGCTACTAACTGCAACCTTGGGCAATAAAAAAAGGAGAAGAAGAAGAAAGAGGGAGCGAGAGGGCGGATACAGTCCTTGAAAAATCCCTGCCCAGTATATGTGTTCTGAGAAAGGCAGCGACATGATGGCATAATTTGTGTTTTTCGTCATCATCGATTTCTTCTTCACAGCAATGGGATGCGCACCATGAAAAGAGGTCATTGGAGACCAATCAGTGGATTTAAAAATCCATAAGAAATGACCAGAAAATGCATTGTTTGTTCTGTGTGTTTGTTTCTTTTTGAGAGGTCAAGAGTTTATTTCCACTGTGAACGGTTATAAATCCACCAATCGCAGGCATTCCATTTTAAAAATGTACATGTCAACAAAGCAGAACAGAAGTAAAACTCGTTGACCGCTCTTTCACCCTGGGCGGACTGACGAAATCTTTGGCACACCAGATCTCCAGTGTTTGGCAGTTATGAGTAATCCTTTAATTTCCGGATTCTGTTAGGCCATAGTGCATCCCTGCAGATTAGAAGACAGATTTCACTCAGAATGAAGCTGTGACCTTTTTACAATGATTCTAATAAAACAAACAAGCATGTTTTTTTTAGGCAGTAGTGGGAATCACATATCTCAGTTATAATTACTGAGTCGATCAGTCAACACCATAGTCTTGTTGAGCCAGACGCGGCCCTGAGGTGAATGACGCTAACAGCTGAAAACCCCCTCGGCTATTGTAATCAGATTACTGTTACTTGAACTTGATGCAAATGATGAAAGATGGCTTTCAAAATTATGTGAGCAGCCAAGCAATTTAAAAAAAGCCCACAGCCAGAAGTGGCTAATGAAGGATGCATAGGAGAATCGCAAGCTAATTCTAGAAGGAACACATCAGTGAAGTGCTAGCAGAGGCAATATGAAGTTCACACATTGTCAAACAAAACAAATACAGAGACACAGCTCACTGTTAACTTCTCACACATTGTTTTCAAAATATATCCTTTCATGCAGTGTGTAATATGCAGTGTGTTATTGTTTCCCAAAAGGAAGGAAGGAAGGAAGGATGGATGGAAGGATGGATGGATGGATGGATGGATGGATGTTGGATATTAATTATATGAATAAATATGAGTAGAGGGGCAGCTTTTTTAACCCTATGGTCCTCTTTGTTTAGGGGGTCACACTTTGTCAAAAGTGACCGAAGCCATAAAATGTAACTTTTTTTATTCTAGGAAAACTAATGTAATGTATTTTTGTTCAATAATATTTTTGTATTATTATTTAGAATTTTGAGGGGATTTTATGATACTATGCAATATTTATACATAATATTTGTATTTTATTAGCCTTTCCCCCATTGAAAATAATACACAAATTGTCTCTAATATTTATATATATATATATATATATATATATATATATATATATATATATATATATATATATATATATATATAGAATAAGGTAGATTAGTGCCATCTGGTGGGAGTAAAACAATAAAAACTTATATAATGCCATGGTGTAACCACTAGATTCCTATATAATTCTATATAAAGTGGCTTTAAAAATGATCTAGTGTATTTTTTTTGACAAATACTTGTGGATTTGGACTTGGACATTCTAAAAGACTACATTTTGTCAAAAAGTACTTTTTGTCTTCACTTTTTTCTGAAATGTTGATTTGAAGTGTCAGTTTTTGCATTCATTTTACTAGTCAGGAGGGTATTTTGTTACACATAGCATCAAAATTCAATAAAAATGTAACAAAAATTAACCGATATGATTTATCACAACTTAATTAATCTGGGTCTCATCCGATTTCAACCACTTGTTTGAGTCTTTAGGCTCAATTTTAACATATTGTTACAGCCACACCAGTTCATTTGTCTGTGTATAATAGTCTGTGTGTGTGTGTGTGTGTGTGTGTGTGTGTGTGTGTGTGTGTGTGTGTGTGTGTGTGTGTGTGTGTGTGTGTGTGTGTGTGTGTGTGTCTGTGTGCGTGCGTGTGTGCGTGCGTGTGTGTGTGTGTAAGTGAGTGTGTGTGTTTTGTTTTCTTGTGTAACTTCTTGCTTGCTTTTAATTTGATAGTACATTGTGTCTGAATTATTGATTTCATTTCACACATTTGCAAAAACTTGCTCTGTGTTATAGTCGCGCAGTTCATATATGTGTGGGGGCAGGGGGGTGGGTTTTTTGGATGACTATTTTGCACTCTTGACATTTTAGAGTGTTACCCCTTCATTGCTGTGCACTTTTTTCCTGCACAGTGGCTGATTTGTAGTTAGCACCACCAAAAGATTCAATGAGTTTTTGTATTTTTTCTATTTCCCATACATTTTTTGTGTGTTCACATAGCTAATGCGACAAAAGTAACCAAGTGTCATCCCATTCTGGTGAAGCAAAAAAACAAAAAACATTTTCTATCAAAAATGTCGGTCATTTTTGACAGAAGAGGGTTAAAGATCCAAGAAGTTTAGCTCTGGAAGAATCGGCCTAAGGATCTATTACATCACAGGAAGGGGGAGCTCACTGTTGCATCCCCAAGGTTAACTGTCTAATAGGATCTAAGGATTAAAGGCCATGGTGGATTGCTTTGGTTGTAGTCTAGCGCTTGTGAGCCAATTCAGAAGCACTCTACCTACATGTGGCCAGCAGTCTCCTAAGAGGCTTGCCCAAATGTGTTTCTCATGCTGTACGGCACGCCACCCCAGACATATCACTAGACACAGCTCATGGCATCCTTGTGTGACTGAGACAGAATGAGTGAGAATGTGAAAGATCAAGGAGACTGCAAAGGACACTTTACCTGTCAGCTTAGTTGGACTTTACAGACTAGTCACCTGTATAATTAGGGTCCACCAGACCTGTGTTTCTTATGGGCCTTTTACACAGAATTTATAAAATGTATAACATTTATAAAAAATAATAAATAAATTCAAATTCAATTCAAATGCAAGCGAACCTGAACATGCAGCACTTTTGACAGACATATATTCAAAGATTAAAAAGGAAAAATCCCAAATAAGATTTAATCAGTAAATTTCAGTGAAATGTGTGCTGCTTTGATAGTGGTGGCATTGATGATTTAAAGGCAGAGAAGTTTCCTATTTTGTAAGGCATCAAACTTTCTTAATTCTTAGGAACAGTCCACCACTAACAACGCACAAGTGCATTTATGAATTGTTTTGTACACTCACACATCAGTCACTTAGAATTATTACATGTATTTTAAGGAGGAAACTACTGAAAGAATCTTAACATGGGCCATCACCAAGCGGAGACATATACTTTGTCTTGGGAATCGCTCGATCACCTGTCCTGGTGTATCTCAGCCTAATTGATAAAATAAGCCATACTTAAATTAATCTGTTGAATCATTCATAGTCTGTGGGCTAATTAAGAGTGTAATAGGGAAGTAGTATGCTGCTAAGCTCCTTAAATCTGTCTGTATCATTTCACAAACAGATGTCATGGATGCACTTGTATACATGATCAGCTTCTTCATTGAAATGCATTTCAACAAATCCCACCAAAGCGTCAGGTAACACTTTATTTCGATAGTCCACTTTAGACATTCTATTAACTATATGTAACTTTGCATCTACATGTCAACTAACTGTCATTAGAGTATTAGTAGACTGTCTGCTTAATATCTGCTAACACTTTATGTTGTTGGTCCCCCAAAAGATAGTCTACTGACTATAAGTAACTTAGCAACTACAAGTCAACTTGTTCTCCTAACCCGAACCCTAACACCTAACCATAACCTAACAGTCTACTGACAGTCTACTACAGCCTACTAATACTCTAATGACAGTTAGTTGACATGTTGTTGAAAAGTTACTTATAGTTAGTAGAATGTCTAAAGTGACTATCGAAATAAAGTGTAACCAAGCGTCATTGCACAAGTCATTCCCGGTTTAAATGAATTCACATATCTTTGAGGCAAATTTTTTTTACTGAGTTTTTTATAGGTTGTTTTTAATCTTCAAAGAAATGGACATGGGTTGAGTGCATGCAAACATTTAGAGATAGGTTAAAGGTTAAGGGTCTGGACTGACAGTAGACTAATGGTTAAAAGTTCACCAACACATAAGTTCAAATTCCAAAGAATGGTGAATCAGGAAGAGTAAAGATTTTACTGTAGCCTACTTCACTCTGGAAACTGTTTCTGCAATTAAGTTACTTTGGACCAAAAACAAATACAAAATAGCAAGAAACAGAAATGGCATCCAGCCACAGCAAGCCATTGGTTTAAAAAAAATAAAAAATAAATGACAAAATGGATGTCATTTTTGTTTGAAAACAAGAATGAATAGAGAGACCAAAAAGAGTTGACATCTGCAATACTGTGATGCTAAAAATATTCGGATTCAGGTTAGCTTCGACAAAGAGGCAGTTCAGAAAAGGTGAATATTATCTTAAACACAGGTCAAATCAACCATAATAATCCACAAGACTGCCTGGCTTTTCAGTATGCATTACTAGTCGCTTAAAAGACTGTCATTCTGGTTAGATCAAATACGAGGCAATTCCAAACTCCCTCAAGTCTAAGACTTTCCATAGAGCATCCATGTAACCATATTATGTTGTTCGTAAGCATTACTCTCTTGTGCTCTCTAGTCTTATTTTGCATTAACATGAACACTGTAGTGTAAAATGTAACCAAAACCTAAAATAATCATCCATGTAGGGCATTGCTCAGAGTTTGTGACATTAGCAGGAACAGGTGTCCTTAGACAGACATGTTGAGATTTGTTCACCTAATGTTTCAGGTCAAAGTACTTAATGAGCAACAGTGTCCTATGTACATATCAAGTCTAACACGTCCAGTAACCACAATCGTTTTATATTTACAAAAAAACGTACATATTTATCTAAGGCAAATGAAGCCAGTCCTGTAGAACGAGAAAATAGAGTGAGAAAAGACTAAACCTAACTATTATGTAATTGCAAGCAGCTCAGTGAAGCAAAAACGCAAAATGATACCATCAGTACTGAAAAATACTGAAAGGTTCTGTTAAAGTCATCAGACAATTCATTCAATTATTTGTATATTCATTTGAGAGGAATACAAATATAAAAACACTGTGTATTTGATAGGCATGACATATCAAATATACATGCATTCTTCTACTATAAGACAATTGCAAACTATTTTTAGCCAATATAATCAACATCTAAATATTTCACAACATCTAAAACCTCATGAAACATTTCTCTAAGGAAAACAAATAAAGACGAAATATATGTTTGCAGGAACGAAAACAGATGTTCTCTATCAGGTTTTCCTAAAACCATATGGCTATTCTTGCTGAACAAAAGTTTTACTCATTACATCTGCGAAGTAAAATATCTGCAGTGCAAAGCTAAATGAACATTGACCCTTCAATTAAATGCCACAATTATATCACAGTCTCTAAATAACACTGATTGATGAAGAATTGGGACCATACCTGCTGATGTAAATTTGAATCACCTCCATCAGATAGTTGCCTATGAGTTTTGTATTTTTATGTATTTATTTTGGAGAGAAAAAAAGGTCCCTCACCTGCAGTCAGTCACAGAGTTGAGGCAAGTTAGACTATTCCAAACACACTGATCAGATTGAGAGGGATTTGCTTTAGGGAAGATAATTTTAACTCTCTACAACCCCCCCCCCCCCCATCCCTCCCTCCCTCCCTCCCTCCCATTTTCTATCACTCCTCTTTTAATTTTGCAGCTTTGATGTGTGTGAAATTTCTGGTGGATTTTTCCAAGGATTTATCAAGGATTTTCACACTTGTTTTGAGATTAATACCCTAAATTCCCTTAGCCTCACTGTGATGTTTATCTTAACATTGTGTTTCGGTAAAATTTTTGCTGTAATTTTAATTTTAGGGTCACAGATACAGATACAGTTACAGATAAGAATCTGAATAATGACTGGTTAGGCATGTGATATTATATGCTTAAACTAGAGAAGCTTTTAAAAGCAGCATACTAATTCTCCTTGTGGTCGAGAGAGCGAGAACAAAGGATGGTTATAGAAGGCGAAAAGTGTAGAGTGTAGAGATACTTCTGAGAGGATAGTGAGTTGAGATGGTCACCAGTTATCGAACAGTCATGAACTCAAATTATAGGGTACAAAGGGGCCAAAGGTCCCCCAAGCTTTCTTTTGATTTCAAGATTCTTTTGATTGTATTTACTCGCAAAATACTAAATAGCAACAAACACCACCACAGTACTTGCCTAATTACCTATTCCTAAATACTGATATGTTGTGTGACACAAGACTGGGAATTAAAGACAATTTAAGATAAGCAGAAATGAAACGATTTAATACCCTATCAAAAATGCAGTTTAGTATTAGTATTTGTAGCTTTATATATATATTCATTCATTTTATTTTTTATTTTGTGCTTTTGTATATTTTTATTTTTTTCTATTTACATATTTTTCTATGTTTTATTTAATTTTTAGTTTTATTCATTTTAGTGCTTCAACTTCGTATTATTTTTATTTCAGTTAGTTGCAAAGGCAACATTTCTACTTTTTGTTTAAGTTTCCTTCCAAATATGTTTATTTTATTTTAGATTTATTTATTAACAAAAATATTTTTATATACTTTTTTTACAGTGTTTTAAACTATTGGATTTTTTTGTAATATCTAATCTTTATTATATCTCATCTGTAAATTAATTTTATTTATTTATTTTAGTAATTTTAGTAGGCTACTTCAACTTCAACTTATTTTATTTCAGTTAATATTTATATTTTATTTGAGCTTTATTTCAATTAACCAACATGATGTTGAATTTTTTTTGTTAAAAAATAATAATAACAACACTTCTACAGTGCTTTATCTTTTTTTAATTGCACGGCTCTGTGGAATACTTGATTCTGATTGGTCAATCACGCCATCCAGCGATATGTTATTCCCCGATAACAACTGCTGAAAGAACATAGGCTCACTGAAGGTTTCTGAAGTCAGGAGCGCTATACGCTTGCTTTTATTCATCGAAGTTTTGCGTTTGGTGAGCTAATCAAATATTAAAACTCTGTCGAAATATTTTGTGTACAGTTATTTAACCAATTATGTCAATATCGTGGACTCGCTCTTTTGTTTCATTCCAATGCAGTTATCAGTTTCATCTCAAATCAATATCTCTTACCTCCATAATTATTTATGTGGCATAATGCTGTGTAAAAAGTGGTATGACTGTACCGTAACCCTTAAATGTCTGTCTAGTTTGAACTTGCTGCTTGCTGCTGTTTAAATACCTAATAAAATATTTGACTCAGATCAATATTTTGTGTCTAATTATTTACTTATGTGGCAAGTAGCCATGTATTAAGTGGGATGATAATGTACATCCAGCAGGTTGTTATGTCAGAATCAACCCCTTCAGGGTGATCCAAAACCTGTTCACCCTGTCTGGGTTTATTCTGAGATAACAACCGGCAGGATGAATATTATCCCTTACTTGTAATATTTATGTTATATCTCATCTGTGGCATTAAGTTTAAACCTTAGCTGCCGCAGTAATAAATATGTAGGGAAAATCCAGATCACTGACTGATCTTATACGGTCCCATAATTGTACCTAAGTATGTTTCACAATCCAAATCTCCACCTTGCTTCAAACTAATTGTGTTGGCCAAGGTGCTAAACTTAGACTTAGTCACAGCTGACCCTACACAGCCTGGTTATAACATCTTGGTAATAGATTCTTCTCAGGTGACCCGTGAACAAACTAGCTTGCAAACCCATAGAGTTGCCAACTTCAGCAGAGGTAAATAGGGACCAATCTAGGTTTCTTTTAAGAAATAGAAAAAAACGTCATCGTTTCTTTATTTCACATTTGGTTTTTCACTGTAATCTGTCATTTGTAACGATGAAATTTCAATGTGAAAATGGACGCTGGCAACTAACCATCCATGATATAATGAGCATGAGTCCTAAAGCTAGTCACACATACACACATCCGATGCCAGTTGGCCTAAAAAGTGAAAGAAAGAGAGGTATTCAGTATTGAACAGCAAGACAGAGATGAATATATATATAGAAACGTATACTGTAGCAAAATTAATCATTCCAAATTTTAATCATCAAAGTTAATTTAAGAAATATATTAATATATATATACAAACATATTGCAAGATGATTCATTCCAAATTTTGATGTTCAATTAGTTAATTTAAGCAAAACAGACAATGCAAAAAACAAGCCACAACTCCTGTGGGCAACCCCTGAACAACACCACCAGAGGATCTGCTGGCTCTAATCTGCCTCAAAGACTGCTGAGGCTGTCTCAAATAGCCTACAGATCGCCAAAAATACTCCAGATTGGGGCCTGTCCAAGTGAGGCATCTGCACATTTACACCTAGTGCATGGAAGCCTAGTTCCTGAATAATTTCTATATTAACTTTGGACATATGGGCTTGGTGCACTACTTTAAAGGGGTGGTAAAACACGATTTCACTTTTTTAACTTTAGCTAGTGTGAAATGTTGCTGTTTGAGCATAAACAACATCTGCAAAGTTACAATGCTCAAAGTTCAAAGCAAAGAGAGATATTTGCTTTTAAAGAAAAGGACTCCAACAAACGGCTGGTAGGAACTACACGACATTCCTCCTAGGTTAGTGACATCAGCAACCCTAAAATGTACATAAACCCCGTCCCCGGGACACGCACTCCATGTTGAGAAGAGGAAAAGTACGAGCGATTTATAGATTATCATGACAGAATGTGCTAATTGAAGATAGTTAACTCAACATCAGCAACATAAATTAATCAACTACCATTCAGAGACGTCCTGTTGCATTCTACATGTTGTCACTTCTTCTTGAGTCTCTCCATCTGTAGCTGTGTCCGAAACCGCTCCCTACTAAATAGTGCACTATGTCAGGTGTCGGCCATTTTGTAGTGATGTCCGAATTCTGAGTGAACGACATCATTCCCTACATTCATTCACTACTTTTACCCACAATCCTCTCTGAATTCGAGTGTACATTCGATGTACACTTGCTGAAGCACTATTTCCCACAATCCAATGCGGAGAGAACTGAACGCGCATGAAAGTGCAGAACGAGCAAGTTTAAACCAGAGATTACATTACAACTTTCTTATTCCTGCTTTAACATTTATTTCATGCTAGTTTTTTATTTTATTTTTATTAATCATTACTTGACATTATTACAATATTACAGATGAATTTTAAAATGAAATTAAATTATATTTATAAGGTAAATTATATAGACCTGTATATCATTTTTTTAATTAAAATATAGGCATTAACACATTTTAATGTGTTTTACTAACAGCCAGGTGTTTTGATAATTTGTGGCATTGTTGTTAACTTGTTAAACTGTAAAGAGATGATAATTTGGTGGATGATTTGAAAAATATCCGTTAATCGTCTGTAGGAAGCGTAACGTTATTCATTCGAATATAATAACGGTCGCCTGAGGGCGCTCAGCGACCACGTCATCTGTGAGCGTGAGAGTTACAATTTCAATCGATGAAACTACAAAGCTGGCACGGAGGTATATATAATTACAAAATAAAGTCATTATGATTGTTATTGTTGTTAATATTATTTTATAAAGTAAGTAATGTAAGATAAAAGGAGTTTTATCACTACGTGTGACGAAGCCTTTTCTGCGACAGCTCCAGCTCTCCGACGCACAGTGTAAACGTCAGCGTCCGAATTCACTCACTTCATTTTGTTCACTCATTGCAGATATAGTGCACTCAACTGCCATACACTATATAGGGATTAGTGAATGAGTGAACGAGTGAGCAGTTTCTGACACAGCTTTTGTCTGACTCTGTTTTAACATTAAAGGCAGAACAGTTTCTGTCACAGCTGCTAATGAACAGGAGCTCTTGAAACCCCGCCCTCTGAGGCAGCTCATTTGCATTTAAAGGGCCAGGCACAAAACGGTGCGTTTTTGCTAACCCTCAAAAAGTGACAACTTTAACATGCCATATAAAAATATCTGTGGGGTATTTGTGCTAAAACTTCACACACACATGGGATGGGATGACACTTGGTTACTTTTGTCGCATTAGCTATGTGAGTACACAAAAAATGTATGGGAAATAGAAAAAATACAAAAACTCATTGAATCTTTTGGTGGTACTAACTACAAATCAGCCACTGTGCAGGAAAAAAGTGCACAGCAATGAAGGGGTAACACTCTAAAATGTCAAGAGTGTAAAATAGTCATCCAAAAAACTCACCCCCCTGCCCCCACACATACAGTATATGAACTGCGCGACTATAACACAGAGCAAGTTTTTGCAAATGTGTGAAATGAAATCAATAATTCAGACACAATGTACTATAAAATTCAAAGCAAGCAAGAAGTTACACAAGAAAACAAAACACACACACACACACACACACACACACACACACACACACACACACACACACACACACACACACACACACACACACACACACACACACACACACACACACAAACACACACACACACACACACACACACACACGGGACATCAGAGATTTATTTTACATCTTGTGAAAAGGGCATTTTCCACCCCTTTAAATTGGATTAAAGAGTACCTTGCACACACTGATGAAGATGGAACTTGCTAGAGACCAGAATCCCATGTGTCTAGTGAGAGTGGTCTGCCAACTTCCAAGACCTTCTATTAGATTGGGAATAGACTGCAGCTTTGGAAAATGCACCCTGGGAAATAAAATGTTGAAAGGGGTATCAATGGCGATGACAGTTGTTGTAGAAATTTTTATATTCTCATTGATTTTAGTTCTTTATCTGTGCTGTGTACGAGAACAGAGGACCCTGTTTTCCTGTTGGTATGTTTATACAGCTTGGAGGTGTGTGTGAGACAATCAGCAGGTGGTTGGGCAAGTGACCTCTGACTTCAGAGGTGAGAAGACCCTCTGCTTTTGGGGTAGTCATAAAGTTCCTTTGTTCCTCTTGTTTAGACAAGAGATAGAACAGTATAAGACTGCTGGCAGCCCGCTGCTCAAGGTCTCACTCCGCCTACAGCTGGACTGTATGGATGGACTGGGAACTTCTTGCAAGAATAAATCTTTTAAAACTAATTTGGAATCCTGATGTCTCTTATGCTGTGATGCTATATTGTTAGTTATTGTTTTTGCCGCAACAGATTGGTGTCAGAAGTCGGATTCCTTGAGGTTTTCTTCTGGTCCTGACAGCGGATTTGACGAATTGATCATCTCAAAGCACAGGCTTTGATCTTACCTCGCCAAATTTAGAGAGAAGAGCCAAAACTGCTATCAGGGCTAGGAGGAACCCACTGGAATCAGAAAGAACTCGGTGGCAGTAAAAGCATCTCAGGTAAGAGACAGTAAAATTATTTTATTTTGTGCAGTGTAATTTGATATAATTGTGAGTGAACATGAACCATATTGGCTGAGTTTGTCTCTTTGGTACGAGCAGAGTAAGTTTTGAGGGAGAGATTGATCTGACAGAATCAGACCGGTCTCTACAAAAAAACTAAGCTCCTGTAGGTGGGAACAGAAGTACCATAATTGCTCGTAGGTGAACAGGAAGAGTCACAACTGAAGTACTGGTTTATTCAAAATCTTTGATTGTAACTTAATTAATTCCAGTAAAAGCGCTTGAGTTAATTCTATGTAAAACAGCGTACGGAAGAAACACGCTTGAACTAATTCTTGTGCACGCTTGATTGATTGGGTGCGCGGAAAGATTGAGTAAACCATAATTACAGAGCATAATTTGCTAAAACCTGGCCGATTTTGGGTGAAAAAGTCGGATCTGTCGAAGACGTTTGACAGATTAGTAAAACGCGAGTCAAAAGGAAAAATCCAAGAGAGAAGATTCAGCCAATATGGAGTCAACGTTAACGGTAAGCTAGCTAATTTTTAAACAAAAGTTTTCGGTCAAATGAAAAAGAATTATGGACATAAATGTATAAAAATGACAGAAAAGTTGATCAAATATCATGATTTTCCTGAAGAAGGGACACTGAGCAAAATAAGATTGAATGTTGTGAAAAGGACAGTTTAAAAAAAAAAAAAAAGAAACAGTGAAAAGCAACAGAGTTGTTGCATCTTGTTTTAGTCTAAAGAATGTGAGCAGACAGATTGTTGGCTTGAGGAAGCAGATAGGAGGGAACGAAAACAAATGCAGAAAGAATTAGCATGTAGGACTGAATTTGAAGAAAGATTTGGTATGAAGAACTGAGGATGTAGAAAGAAATTAGAATGAAAAGAATCTGAATTTCGAAAGATGGTATCTGCATGTAGGGAGCAAGAAGACAGGAACACTACTAGTGTTGGGAGAAAAAGAGATAATAGATGGCTAGAGAAAGTATTGGTAAGGAGAGGATACAGAAGGAACTGGCATGTAGGGAAAGATTGAGAAGAAATATAGTAGAAAACTATATGTGATGAAAATAAAATTTCAGACAGAATTTATGGAAGTCAAATTAACTGTTTAAATGGTATGAAAAGTGAGTTTCATAATAAAATAAGGCATTGAGTATATTAACAGGGATTAATTTGGTATAAAGATAAGGAATGTTTTCATTAAGCAGAATGGGAAAAAAATCTATATTTTAATGATAAAATAATGATTGAAATGATGATGTGAATGTGCTGTATTGTATTAATGTTATGAAAACAAAGGTATTGAAGAATAGATTGCCATATTTTTATAACAAAAGTTGAAGGTGCTAACGGCTATGATAGCTGTCTGTGTAATGACTGAGACGAATAATAGAATCTTGTGGTTTCTGGGAAACAGTAGAGGTGGAACTGAGGAATAATGATAATATTAAGTTGAATCTGCAGATTTACCATTTGATAGAAGAATAAGTTTTCAAACCAGTGTTGATGAAATTGATGACATGCTAAATTTCTTTATACTGTATGAATAGTAACTGAACAGTCATGACACAAATAGTGAGACAGAAGAGAGCAAATGCTGTAAGCAGCTCTGCTCTGAAGCCCTCACCTTAAAGAGATTTGCAGATGATGTTTAGTTTTAGTTTGATAACCATTGTGTTTTTGAACCTAATGGGTCTATAAAAGGGGGTAGTGAAAAGATGGATTAACCATCAACCTTCGTTTATTATAAAAGGAATTGGAAAATTATAGTTTTATAAAAAACGAATGCATATATCCTGGTTGTTTTGTAGATGATGTCTGTATCTAATAAGGAGTGACTGAGGGTCCAGCTGTACTGGGAGTACAGCAACAGTGCTTGCTTATTTAGCCCGACTTCCAGATATTAGATATGTACTTGTTCTGTAATTAGTGTTGATGATAATACAAAATTAGTAAGATGTAAAGACAGCTATGTCTAAAGATTATGGAAAATCAATAATGAACAATGTCGGATATGATGTTTTTATAAAATTTTGATTCTGATTGGAAAGATAAACAATAACTTGACTGGCTCAAAACAAAGAAAGTGCCAAAAAATGATACAAATTTGAAGACAATTCTGTGTTAATATGAGTTAGAAAGTAGATTAAGGTTAATATGATGAAGACTATATGATTCGGCTATTGTAATTGTATTTGCAGCTGGGACAGTGGGGGAAAAAATGCAGAGAACTGTCAGTGGCTCTGTTTGCTTTTCCTGAATAGGACACACTGCTTCAGGGGTGTGAAGTAAGCTGGAGCTGTTTTGAAAGCTCACGTGACCAAACAATAGGCAGGATAACAGAGAGTGTTTTATTGCGGTCAGCGGGGGTCATTTTGCAGTGACTGTAAATGTTTTGAAAGTACAACAGTATTTAAATGACAATATTGAAGTTTTGTTCTGAGAAGGAACTAAAGAAAGTTGATAGATGGAACTTTTGAAAGTTGTAAGAAGATTGAAAGATTTAAGTGCAAGGAATTCCTTTTGAAAGGAAAGAATTATAAAAAGTACCGGTTGACGTAAAATTACAGATAAGACTAAATGAGTTGTAAAGTATTTTAAAGGTACCGGTAAATAAAAGGATGATTGTGTTTTGAATGAAATGCTTTAATAAGGTTTTAGATGATATAGGGAGACAAATCTAATGAATGATTTATAGTGATAATAAAAATGTATCACAAGCAGAGAGCGCAGCCTCAAAGGTTAGTATTGATCCTAATTGCAGATTGGTAAACTCCTAGAGAAAACATTGAAGTCGGGTATTAAATTATGGTAATTGAGAACCTGACAACTAAAATTTAGATGAAATTTGAAAGATTATTATTTTTATAAAGATAAAATAGGCTAAGCAAAAGCAGCGTTAGGGGATTAACAGTTGCTAAATGTAAATGACATTCGATTGAACAGAGAGCTTGTTAGTGTTGACCCTGAAAGAACTAGAAGCTGATGTGTTGATTTTAGAAGATTTTAGCTTGTGATTTGGCTGAAACAATTTGATAATCTGAATCTGATGTGTGCTGGGGCTGAAACTGCCAGTATGACAGATACTCAATCTGAGTGGAAATTTGTAATGTCTAAATTCCCTGTATGGGCAAAAGAAAACTATAAAAATTATGCTTGTATTGAAAATACATGTAATTTATGGAAAAGATGCCTTAAGCTGGGCTAGAGTTAAAAAGATGGTATATAAAGCCTGAAGTTAGAAGTTTATGAAAATGCAAATGTACCAGTCCTGAATGCCTCAAGAGTCTCTCTCTCATTCAATGTCAGCAGAAAGCTGTCTGAGCACAATGTTTCAGTTGAAAATCATAGATATGGAAAAGCTAAACCAAATCATGCTACAGGTAGTTCAGATTTGATAAATTTAGAGGACAATTTGTAAATGTTTTAGAAATAAAACTGAGTGACTTTAAAGAAGTCTTTAAAATAATAATACAGACCTTAAACGATAGAGGTGACATTTTTAGCCTATTTTAGAACCAGTAACTTCTTTGTCTCATTTAGTCTCCACCGATGGCTCCGACTACAGATGAAGTACACTGAATGTACAGTTGTGATCTAAATTCTCTGAGTATAATCTAAGCATTGCGATTTTGTTGAGGATGTCTAATAGATTGATTTGATTAAATACTGTTGTTATTGTTTTAGGACACTCCTACTGGCTGTGAGGGTTCTTGAATGTCTTCTCACCCACACCTAAGAAAAGTTTGTATTTATTATTGTCAAATTTTAGAAGAGCCTCTCTGATAATTCTGCCCAATTGGATGGAGCTGTAACCAGTGCGCTGGATGTCAGCCCAGAGACGGGTAAGATCTTCCGATGGCCATAGGGGGACAACCCAAGCCAGGACTTTCATCACCACTGGGGCACCTGCCCACCAGGTTGTGGAGGTGTTTTCTGTGCGAAGAGAGTGGATATGATGCTACTTTGGGCCAAGAGCATCAGAGAGGTCCACTCCCAAATATACTTTAGAATGAACTCATCCTCCAAAACGGCTTAATTATCAGATAAAAGAAGTGAAGTTATTTTGTTTCTTCACCATTGGGATTACACATCCTGAGCAAATGGTAGTCAATTGTATAAATGGGGCCGGTGTGAGACACAGGGAACCTTATCAGACAATGGGGTGTCTAAACGTCATTAACATACAGACCACAGGTGGGTGCAATTATCTGATGTGGAGACAGTAGCAAAACTTTTTGTGATATTGGTTGCCTTATAGGCAAGAACATGTATAGAAGTGTTGATTTTGAGCTAATATGTCTATGACATAGTTTGAACTCCTGAAGGTCACTGGACATGGTGGTGGCTAAAGATGAAGACAGCTTTGTAGATCTGAGAAAAGTCTGAATAACAATGGTCAAAGTTTAGTGTAAGGAATTTACATTCTGTCTAAAATACATTCTTAGGAGGCTGATTGAAAATATTATTAGTTTGTTCAAGAGAGAAAGAGAGAGAGACTGTCTGAGTGAAGGAAGGGGGATGGGTACTCTGCCTTTCTGTTATCAGTCAGCCAAAGAAAGCTGAAGAAAAGTAATAATGCACCAAAACAATCCAGCTGACTTTTCTAAAATCAAATGAATAATGAACAGACATGCTTTGAAACTGGTTTAAGAGGCCATAAAACATTAGATAGAAGATACAGGGAAAATGTAAGGTTAAAATGTCATTTAAATCTTTTTAGAGAAAAGATAGAAATATGAGCGGTTCATAGTCAGGGACTATGAGTGTGAATGTTAATTCATGTTTTGTACAGTATGTGCTAGTTTAGGACAACTATTTTGTCTGAATAGTGTGTATAAATGTGTCATTAACTTCTGGAAAGAGTGTTTTGGCATTATAGATGGGTTAAGGCAAATTACAAATTCGAAAGTAAGCTGAGAAATTTGAGTCAATCTGATGAGAAGACAACACAGAACATAGGAGGAGCTTTAAGTTGATTGATCATTGAGCTCTGTCTGTTAGTTATTATTTTGGTCATTTATGATGTGCAGTAGATTTGAATTACTTTCTGGACAGGTTTAAGTATTGATGTGTAAATTAGAATTGTGAAGTCGTAGATAGCCGTCAGTCATATGTTGAGAAAATGTAATAGATTTGACAGTAGTAAATATCAGATTATCCAGAGAGCCCTTTACAGTTAGGCATCGTAAAAAGGGGGAGATTGTTATTCGACTGACGTTGACGAAGTGTGCACACAAAAAAAAACCTGACCTGACAAATTGGTGACCTGAAGAATGTTTGTAGATGACTGAATTGCGAGACCAACAACAGGCCTGAAAAACAGATTACGCTGTGAGAAGAAGATAAAGTAATATTTTTGTTTCAGAGGCAGAGAAAGATGTCTAAAGGAAATTTGTCTGAAGGACAATGTTTGGGTTAAGCAAACTTTATCCAAACAAATGTTACCAAACAAATATGAACAAATATTGCAGTTTTTCCTGTTGTTCAAACAGTATTGGCACTTGTAACAACAAGGTCATGGGTTTGATTTCCGAGGGAAAGCAAGAACTGATAAGAATGTAAATGTGTCGTCTGATAAATGTAAGAGAATCTTAGTATGTTAAATTGATAAAAAAGATGAGATCTAATTTATCAAGAGGAGGATGATAATAATCTGTCTGTAAGTGTGCAAGTAACAAGAATTGCTTCGACAGGAAACGCCAGGCCAGCACAGCAGACAAAAGAAAACTTTGTGACAATAACCTCAACATTTGTTTTTCTTCACAGAAGATGTAGACTTTTGCGCACATGACATGAGCAAAGACACACACACATGAACAAATGGTCAGATTAGAGCCTTTCAACTCTCCAGGGAGTTAGAAGGACCATTTGTCTAAAACCAGCTGATCTTGTCATACAGAAGTGAACGGGCAGAGCAGACAGTGCCCAGTGAAAACAATGTGAATGAATTTGACTAGTTATCCTGACCTGGGTTATTATTGTGGCAGAAAGGTGCCACACTTTGCGCAGCGCTAACTTAAAAAGTTTCATTTTTTTAGGTTGTCAGAACGGATTGCATCAAACAGAACTGATTCTGTTCCAAATGTATACATATTGTCTTGTTAACATGAGCAAAAGTGAAGACAGAGTGCCTAACCTTGTGCAGTGCCTAACTTAAAATTTTCATTTTGCAGGATGCCAGGATTGAACCAAACAGAACTGATTCTGTATTGTTTGTTAACATGAGCAACATGGGTTGAGTGTTTTTTTTTTTTTTTTTTTTCAGGAGAAAAGGACCATGAGTGCTATTCAATGAGCAAGAAATTATCTGATGATATGTTTCAGGTTGAAAATTACACAGGTCACACCAAAAGGGATGACAAGACAAGCGGTCACTAACAAAATCACTTAAGGCCTCCATTTCGCAGGTGACAGCCGACAGCAGATGACTCATTCCAGTGGGGGTGCGATCGTGATCTAAGGGAAAATCTTGTAAGGATTTGAAAATGATTGGAGAGTTTTAGACCTGGGTCCAAACATCTCAGCTTAAACTACAGCAAACAACATCAGCAACCCCACACGCCAACACGAAGAATAAAGTGGGTGATCAAGGAATGTGCTAGAAACATACCTCGCCCGCCAACGCTGGAAAAACCATTTCAACGGCGCGCAAAGTGTCAAAATGGTGAAGATGGAACGTCCATGCATGGGGCAACGGATGATCAACACATCTGGAGAAAGATGTGGACCAATTGATGGTTCAAGTTTAGCAGAAGAATATGTTTTTGATGATGATTTTGACGATTGTATTTGATTGAATCAAACTAGATATTGATTTGTTTAGTGCAAATGTAGAAAATCTATTAACTAATGTGTAATAAGCTATAAACTACATTGGTTAGAAGGAATGTCTGCGGGACGAACGAGATAATCATCACACCTGGAGGAGGATGTGCACCAACTAATGATTTGAGTCTAGCAAAACTTTTTGTGATGATTTTGATGATTTTATTTGATTGGGTCAAACTAGGGCTTACTATTGATATAGATCTAATAATTTGATTGGTTCAAATATTTTCAGGAGAAGTAGAAAATCTATTAATTGATGTGTAACAAGCAAAAATATTTTTTTTTGAACAAATAAGCAAATTTTGAATAACTAACATTGGTTAGAAGAATGGATAAAATGATAAAACTTTTATGGAAAGATTTTATTAAAAAGGGCATTAAAATAGAGCTTACTAAATTGAAATAGAAGTGAACAAAATATGGTTAGGAAAATCAAGGTGATTAATGGAAAAGGCTAATAGTAGGAATTAGGATTGTATGTGTTATTTTGTTATTCATGGGTGAATAGGATTCTGTTCAATTGGAAAATGACAGGCTAACCCAAGGCTGAACAAAATTATGCAGACGATACAAGTAGCGGAAGTTACAGCGAAATGCTTTAATTGAGTTAAGGTATATTTTTCCTACTAGAACCTATACTATTTACTGAGGTGACTGAGAGTCTGATTTAATGTTAGGAATGCGATAACAGTGCTTATCCATTTAGCCTGGCTTCAGATAAATTCTTTACTCAGCAAGTTGCTTGCTAAATACTATCCCCATAAAATAAAAAACAACCTAAGCTTTTTCTTCTAATCTTATTTCAACAAGTTTAAGCAGAAAATGAAAGGTAAAATTGAAGAATTGTAGAAGTGTGATGCAATGACTTAAAATTGTTGTGTTTATTAAGTAATCAAAGAGAATGATAAAAAAAGGGGGAAACTGTTGTAGAAATTTTTATATTCTCATTGATTTTAGTTCTTTATCTGTGCTGTGTACGAGAACAGAGGACCCTGTTTTCCTGTTGGTATGTTTATACAGCTTGGAGGTGTGTGTGAGACAATCAGCAGGTGGTTGGGCAAGTGACCTCTGACTTCAGAGGTGAGAAGACCCTCTGCTTTTGGGGTAGTCATAAAGTTCCTTTGTTCCTCTTGTTTAGACAAGAGATAGAACAGTATAAGACTGCTGGCAGCCCGCTGCTCAAGGTCTCACTCCGCCTACAGCTGGACTGTATGGATGGACTGGGAACTTCTTGCAAGAATAAATCTTTTAAAACTAATTTGGAATCCTGATGTCTCTTATGCTGTGATGCTATATTGTTAGTTATTGTTTTTGCCGCAACACAGTAATAACTGAATGAGATGCCTGACTCTGAAAGGATTATTGGTTAAACAATGAAACAATTGCTTTGCAGATGCATACATGTTCTTTACAGAATTGAACTGTTTTCCATTTCAGACATGAAAAGATACCTACATTAATGGTGTAAAATTCCCTTAGCAGTTGTATTAAAAACACCCTAGCAGCAGTGTTATTTTATTTTATGTACTTAACTGCCAAGGTATTATAGCACAAATTATAGCATTATAAATGTATACTACATTTGTTTACAATTAAAATATGAAAAACTAGATAAAACTAGGTAAATGTTTAATGTTTAACTGTGGAAACGTGTCATCACAGTCAGTGAAAAGGGTCCATAGCAAACCACAACAATTCAACAATCAAAATAATTCGGATGTCAAAATCAAGTCCCAGCCTACATTTTTCTCGTTCAGTTGGATAAACGTCACAACAGGGAAAAAAAGACTAATCGCAACTTCCATTTCATGCCGACTTTAAAGGCCCACTGAGGTGCCTTGAAACGCGCAGCATTCAATGTGTTGATATAATTTCCACTGAAACCGGAAGACACAGGACATATCGAGCAGCTCAATGCTCAAATGTCATCAAAATCATTGATTCATATTGTGGAAGTGAGAGTCAGTTTTGAATGTTATATCTTATAAATGCAAATTTTTGTCATTGTTTTTGAATTTGTGCACACTAACTTATAGATAACATTAAGGCTAACATTCTGAGCCAAAAAAAAATAATAATTTTGATTTAATTGGGCCTTTAAGCACGGTAAGAATCAGGGGCGGGGGAACGGTAGAATAATAAGTGATATTGCACCAATTAAGAATTGAAGTTGCACCTTCTGAAATCGAATATTTTATATAACATGCAAAAAACAGTTGGTACACCAACAGAGTAGTATGTCTGAATACAGAAGACTTTATATAGAAAGACGGTGCACTCGTATTACTATGAATGGGAGAAAGTGTAACACACAATATGGCGGAATAAGTCCTGCCTTCTAACAAAGAAAAAGAAGAAGTAGAAGTTTTATTTATATAGTGCCTTTCCATAGCTCAAGGTCGCTTTACATTATACATTACAAATACATTTAAAGAACACCCACACCTACATTACAATCACATAGGATACATATTTCACATTATCCAAAATGCATATTGAATAGATATGTTTTAACAGGGTCTTGAAAGTAGCCACAGATGAGGTATTACGTAGTGTAAGAGGTAGCGAATTCCAAAATTGAGGAGCATTAATACTAAAAGACCTTCCACCTAGTGGACAACCGGAAACGAGGGATGGACAGTAAACCAAGTTCAGCTGATCTAAGGGACCGGGCAGGGCGGTAAGGGTTGAGTAGGTCAGACAGATATTGGGGAGCAAGACCATTTAATGCCTTAAACGTTAAAAGTAATACCTTATAGTAGATACGTGATGCCACAGGTAGCCAGTGAAGGTCATGAAGCAGAGGAGTAATGTGAGCAGAACGCCTGATTTCTGATCGAACTGCTGCCTATTGTAGGTTCAGGATCAGGTGAATGGCTTTGGTTGCTGGTGTTGTGTAATCATCCACTTACATATGTAATTGATCCTTAATTAACAGCTCCTGCACTTATCACTTCGTAGGTCATTCTCCTTTGTTTAGTAAGAGCTATGGTGACACCCCGATTGACTCTTACAGTACCTTTAATCACTCGCTCTATGCGTTATCTGTACTTTAGTGTTGTTCAGGAGAAGAGTGTGGAGAGAATGACATGAATGAGAATGACTAGGCAGCAAATCAGACAACAGAGTTTTCCATTGTATGAAGCTAGGCAGTAATCTCTTTATCTCTTTCTCTCCTATGCGTCAGGACAAAGCCTAATACTCACACGGACACTCTTGGATGGCACACGCGGAGGCATTATAGGCAGGGTGGGCTATTAACCTTTTTGCCCACTGATGGCTGATCAAAGTTGAATTTATGAATTGAGTGAAAAAGAATCCAGTTCTTTTTGCTTTCACAATGGAATTGAAAGTGGAATTGCATTAAATGTGCGCAATTACGAAACAATATTTGAAACTGCACTAATGGCAAAATAAAGCAAACCTAGGGTGCTCACTATAAGACATTTTTAAACTAATGGACCCTTTACACAGACTGATATTAAATGTGGGGTAAGCAATATTTAAATAACGCGGTTTGAAAGTTGGTTGGACCAACACAACAGACGTGTAGCCAATCAGCATTAGGGAGTGTATGATGGTGGAGAGAGAAAAAACAATAGGGAGATTTGAAGAACGACTGTAGAAATAGAGAAGGCTGAGAGACTTTAAAAAAAGATAAAAGCTCATAAGAATATCACTGGACAATTAGGGGTTATGGTTAAGAAAGAACTTTAGGACTTAGCTTTAGCCCAACTCTTTTAGAGTAACGTGTAGAATACACAAATCATATTGTACTTCTGTACAGATCATTTATCACAATGGTCTACATCCCCTTCCTTTAGCTTAAACTATCAATCATACTTAACAATGATCAATACTGGGGTATGACATTACCTTGATCAACAACCAAGAACATGAATGACTTCCATTATAACAATGTATCCATAGCAGTGAATAACTGAACAATAACAGATAAAAATCATAATCTCTATATGCATGAAGAATGATGCATCACAAAGAATGATGCTGACAATATGGAAATTACCATAATCAATGCATTTATCAGGCATTCAGAATAAGAACCAAAGTGTCACTGAATCTCCCATTGCTGTAACTCATTTTTGGTACCTTGTATTCGGATTGCAAATGCGACCTGAATGTGTTTTGTAAGTTGCATTACTGACTTTAGTGGGAGACTGTACTGTGTGCTTTGTCAGGTCAGTAGGTGTGGATTCTGGTTGTGGAAGATGTATTTGTGGTGAGTGAGGTGTATGGGGAGCAAAGTCCTCTGTATGTGCAGTGGTGCTTTGAGAGTCAATGTTCTCGGGTGAGCCGTGATGGAGGGGGCTCTGCAACAGGAAGGATGTGGTGTCGGTTCCTCCTGTATGTTCTCCGATTGCATTGATGGTGTATGAGCGAGGCTCCTTTTTCACCTCTTTTACCGAGCCAAGGCGCTCATATCCTTTCTGATTTGCATTTTGACAACTTGTCCCTTTACCAATGGCTGCAGTGGATGACTGGATATGTCGAAGTATCTCTTTTGGGTCATCCTCTTAATAAGAAGCTGTGCAGTGACTTGCTGGGTCTGTTTTTGGGCTGACTCCAACAGTCCAGAATTAACAGGAATGACTGACTGTGTCTGTCGTGACAACAATCGTTTCGCTGGGGAACCCAAAGTCGGGTCAGTAGTGTTAATTTTGTCACCTATTTTTAATTTACTCTTAGTCTTAGTCTTGTGCCAAATGTCCTTGTTAGTTTTAGTCATATTTAGTCTTTCACATATATTTTTCTTGTTAGTCAAGGTTTAGTCGACTAAAAGTCTCGTCATTTCAGTCTAGTTTTAATCAAAAGAGAACTCAAGGTATCTTAGTCAAGTTTTAGTCAAAACATTTAAGTCTTTTTTTAAATAAATTTTTTCAGAGATTATTTCTGATAACTAATTCAGTCAAAGAGTGTTTCACACATCTCAAATATTGGTTAAATGTGATAATTACCTGACAAAATACACTTGTTGAATGATTTTTGTTGAATGCAACTTTGTTAAACGTGTCTGGTTTTCTGATTTAAGAGACGCATTCACAAATGATGAACTTTTTCTGAAGAGTATTTTATTTTGAACCAACACAATTCAAAAGCTGTTACAAAGGTTTTTAAAACTGTTTTTGGTTACCTTGTGTCTCATTTTTCTGTTCAGAGTATACCCAGAAAACTGAAAAGAATAGGCCTACTGAACTGTAGGCCTAAAATACAACCTATTTACATTCTAGGTTGGGCTTGAGAAATAACAAACAAATGAGATTTAGCAAGGCTTAACAATTAATATTTCTGCTGTTACTGCAGCTGCTGCTACTAGCTTATTACAGCCGCTGAAACTTCCACTTTAGGTTAAACACTCAATTAAACAATCAAGTTCAAAGGCAAGATTTGCAAGAGTAAGTAAAATCCATTACAAGGTAGAGTGCTAGAAAAACTGTGTGTTTTAGAATTTAGGATTATTTAAAGTGCATTCTAGACTTTGTTAAGCTTTAGAAAAGCACTTCCTTCTAATGTAACTCTTGCTCTGTTGTGGCGGCCACTTGAAAGGTCTCCAGTTAAACTAAAGACTCGCTCTGCAAAGGCTTCGGAAGCTGGCATCGCTAGAAGGTCTAATGCCAGAGGTTTCAGCAGTGGAAACATGGTGGAGCTTTGAGAAGACCAGAAATCCATGCCTGACTCTTCTGGGTTTGCATGGGACAGAGCTTCTTTGAACTTTTTGGACCTCTCGTCTGATGGAGGTCTTTGACCTTGATGATGGCCGATGGGCACTAAAAAACCTGAATCTAGGCAGAAGCGCCTCTGAGACCTCTGCATTTCCAATGTCTGCATCATCTGTCACCTCTTCCTGGTATGGTACACTGCAAGTGATGTACTCTTCAGCTTTACTGAGGAGATTCTGTATGTCGTCATTATCATTGTAAATCAGGGTCTCTGCTGACACACTAGCGTCAACAAAACAAGCAGCAACAGAAAGAGGAGAAAACTTGCTTGCCGACACATCCAAAAAACAGCTGAAGCGTAAATTCAGGTGTGCAGACATCTTCTGTGCCAGTCTAGCTACATCCCTGTAGCTCCTGGCATGAGCAAGGGAGAAGTCTGAAAGGTGGCTCTTCATGTCCAGTAGTGCAGACACAACCAGGGAGAAACAGCTTGTGTCAACTTTCAAGCACCTTTGTGTGTTCTGCAAACGGAAGGAACAAATCTTTGAGGATGGCCACCTTCTGCCATTCACTGGGCAGTAGGCAGTGCCAGCCCATGGTATCAGTAACCGATGTCACGTGGTCCTTTACTTCGAGCAAACGAGACAATGTCAAAAAAGAACTGGACCATCTGGTTTGACGGTCTTTGATGAGAATGAGTCCACATTGTTGCAGCAATCGTTCTGTGGCAAGAGATGATTGACCTTTCGTCTACCTCTTCCTCTTCACCACTATCCTGGGAATTGTTCTCATCAGAACTGGTGTCCTCTTCTTCGTAGCAAAAACCATGTTGCTTCCATTATCTGTTATAATCATGAGATTTTTTTCCTTTGGGATCCCCCAATCTTCTGTGCACTCCTCCACAAGAGTAACAATAGAATGAGCAGTGTGTGGGTGAACCATCTGCTTTATGTTTAGGAGTTTGTGTTCAGCTTTACTGTCCTGAACATTGAAATAACAAGCACTGACAGCAAGGAAGGAGGCTGTGAGCCCCTTTTTAGTCCATAAGTCTATGCCAATGGTGACTTTGCGGGCCATAGCCAGGCTGTTTTTGAATTTGACCTATTCAACTAGGTACATTTGGTCCACTAGATTTGCAATTTTGGTAGTTTTTGGCACAGTCAGTCTTTTATCTATTTTTTCCATCATGTTGATGAATTCCTCATCTTCTACTGTCCGTGGAGTCTGTCTTGTACTTAATGTGAGAAAAGACTGCACCTGACATAGATGGTCTCTCCGCTTTCCTGGCTGGTTGCTCGACCACATCTGGAATCTATGGTAAGAATAAATACAATGAGGCCTCATTAAATGCAATAATATTGTGAACAAGTATTATAGTGGAAAGAAATAACCTAATGACAAGCCTAAGATCAAAACTGTAGGTGGATATATTTTATATGACAAAGTAAATTACCAACTTAAAGCAAGTTATACATGGTATTGCACACACCATTATTTATGATATTTGGAGCAATACTACATGTAATTGTTAAACTTGATTTCCTTACATATAAATTTGCTTTTATGCCTAATTATATTAATTTTTATTATGATGTGAAGGCCCACACACTCATTTGGCAAAATAAGTTACATAAAATATATATAACCTGCATAATGTATGTGCCACAACACCATAGCTAACTCGTTGATTTACAGCGTAGATGCCTAAAATCAGCATTAGCTTATTAGACGTTAATTTTAAGTTAACTTACCTGAATGTGTGGGTGGTTAGCCTTTAGATGTCGCTTAAGGTTGGTGGTGTTTTTCCCCGATATTTTTTGTCCACAGTGCTTCCCGTCAGTAATAATGACACATTCTGACTTTTTGTCAATATCATTGTAAGTAAAATGCGACCAGATATCGAGCCTCTTCCTTCTACCTAGCATGTCGTCGGTGCTCGTCACGTGTTCGCTACTGTCTATGGGTGTTGTGTTCTTGCTCCATGTAGTTTTGTGTTGCTGCCACAGGCTGGCAGCAGCAGGAGTATGAGACCTGTACTTGAGAAACAGCGCAAACTCATTCGGAATATTTTGAAGGCGTAACAGCTGAATATTCTCATGATGAAAAAATAGAGACGATTGTCGACGGAAATGAAGAGAGATTTTATCTTAGTTTTTATTTTATGCAAAACATTTTAGGCTCGTCTTTTTTCGTCAACAATAATGAATGTTAATTTAGTCTTAGTCAGCGTTTTTGGACATTGGTGCAGTCTCGTCATCGTCTCGTCTTAGTCATGGAAAAAAAGGTTGTTGAGGAACATATTTAGTCTCGTCTCATCTGACGAAATTAACACTATTCATGGGGAATGTTTCTCAGAGAGGTCAAGGAACACGTCCGTGCCATCTCTGTGAGATTTCTACATCAGCCGTTTTGCGCTGCGGACAGCTCTTTCTGCCTGGCCATTCGACTGTGAGAATTCTGGACTACTGATGACATGAATAAAGTCCCACTGTTTGGCTCTGAATCGCTGACATGTGTATTGTCTAGCATTATCAGAAATGAGTGTGTGAGGTGTGCATATTGTCAGAAATCCCTCTTTAGTTTCATGATTACAGCTGCGGACGTCATGTTACGAAGAAGGTCAATCTCATACCAACCCGAATATGAGTCCACAAGCACCAGATAATTTTGTCAATGCCACATATCTGTTACCACAAAAGACCAAGGCAGGCCTGGAACTGGGTCTGTTGCAGACTGAGCATGAGAGGAGTTCCGCCATGATGTCAGCCGTCATCATTGGCCACAAAATGATACCTCTTGCTCTGTGCTTGGTAGCGTCCAGCCTGGCCTCTGTGGACTCTGTTTTCCACAGCTAGCTCCTCTCTGTAGGGAAAGTATGGACACACAGTGGGCCACACACTATGTTCTTTAATGGCCAACCTCGTTGAATCACAGTGCTGAGAACCTGTAACACCTCATCCTCTGCCGTATGCTTTCTAAGTTTCTCCAGTCTAGCAGTGGAATTGATGGACATGACCTCAAATGTGTCGTTTTTAGTGTCTGGAAGGACTTCTGTGTTTGGAGCTCGAGATAGGGTGTCTGCAAGGTACATGAGCTTGCCCTTCTTGTACACCAGAGTGATGTCATAGCACTGTAACCGGAGCATCATCCTCTGTAGTCATGCAGGAGCTGCGTGGATTGGTTTCTTCAGAATAGTTACCAGGGGCTGGTGGTCCATCTCAACGAGTGTAGGTTTCCCATACACATAGTCTCTGAACTTAGTACAGGCAAATACGATGACTAGCAGCTCCTTTTCTATCTCTGCATACCGTGTCTCTGTGTCTGTGAGTACGGCTTTGCATTGCCAGAGGAATGCGTTGCACACTGGGGTCCACTGTCATAGAATATGTAACTGGAAGTTCTCAGAGCTTTTCAGTAAATAAGTCTTTGTACTTTGTAAGAATGTCTCACGGTGCTGCCCTCCATACTAACATGATGCACATCCGGGCTGATTGTAACGAACGCCATGTCAAGGCATGCACGAAATTCTAACAGCGGTTGGACATCTTGAAATACAATGTGTCCCTATTAGAACTATTCTATTCTATTCTATACTTAATTCTATTGAGAAAACATGAGAAAAAGGTGAATACAGACTGAGAGTTAATGTTCAGAAATTATTAATTATTAATATGTTTTGAACTATGTTGTATACTTGTGTTTTCTGGTGAAAATTGCCATTATTTTATATGAAAAAGTTAATAATTTTATTTTGTTAGAAAATATTGTAGTTTGTCTTTTTTTTTTTTTTTTAGATCAGATTAAGCCGATTAGCAGATTAGAGATTTTAAGATGTCACATGGTCATATTACAATGTGCGGTTACACTTTATTTTAAGGTGTCATTGTTACAGTGTAATTATATAATTAAGTACTGAGTAACAATAAGCAAATTCATGTTCTTAATAGGATTAGGGTAGGATTAGGATTTGGTTGAGGGTTAGTTGCATGTAATTATGCATCATTTACTGTTATTACTATGGTAATTACATGTAACATATGTAACAAGAACAATGTAAAATAAAGTGTTACCTAATGTGCCCCTCACATGTTACAATTGTTACCCACCTATGGGGCATGTTGTCACATTTTTTCACAACATTCTTTCGGGGTACATCAAGGAAAAAGTATACACTGTATTAATATAACAAAACCACATAATTGTACAAAACGTGTGAAATTAATGTGGGAAAAAATAAATACTCTGAACCCTAAGTAGATTTACACAAACTGAGAAAGTCAAAAAGCATTAGGTTGTGCCCCGCTCTCCCCTACTTAGAACACCCTTTTGCTGTTATGACCTGCTGCAAATGAGATGTTTAATCAGACACCAGCTTCTGGCAGCGTTTCTGAGGAATCTTAGCCCATTCCTCATGAGCAATGGCCTCCAGTTCAGTAATATTCTTGGGTTTGCGTGCTGCAACCGCCTTCTTCAAATCCCACCAGATATTTTCTATGGGGTTTAAGTCAGGTGACTGTGATGGCCACTGTAGAATCTTTCGGGACTTCTTCTGCAACCAAGCCTTGGTGGAATTTGAGGTATGCTTGGGATCATTGTCCTGTTGGAAGGTCCAATGATGCCCAAGCTTCAGTTTCCTGACTCACAGCATGACGTTTTTCCCTAGGATTTCCTGATACTTCAATGAACCCATCTTGCCTTCCACACGCTGCCATGCCAGAGGATGCAAAGCAGCTCCAGAGCATCACCGAGCCCCACCATGCTTAACTGTAGGCAGAGTGTTCTTTTCAGCATATGCTTCATTCTGCTGATGCTTTCAATACTGCTGATCCAAAAGTTCAGTTTTGTTTCATCGCTCCACAGAACAGAATCCCAAAACTTCTGTGGCTTATTTATATGATTTTGAGCAAATTGGAGCCGACTTTTCTTGTGCTTTTGGGTCAGTAGTGGTATACTGTAGTGTACGTCTTGGAGTTCTGGCATGGAAGCCGCATACGTTCAGTACGCTACTTACTGCCCAAGCTAAAACCTCAGTGCCTGTTGCCATCAGGTCTTGCTGCAGGTCTTTTGCAGTGACTCGAGGGTTTTTCTGAACCTGCCGTTGATAGCTTCCTTTTTCTGCCCCGTCCAGGTAGTATAACCACTGTTCCTTTGAACTTGCGAACTATGCTTCCAACAATGTCTCTAGGAACATTTAGTGCCTTCAGTATCTTTTTGTATTCTGTTCCTTGTTTGTGAAGGGCGATGATATCTTCTCTTAACTTTTTGGACCATTCTTTTGACTTAGCCATATTTCTAACATGCAGTCAAACGTGACACTCAACAAACCTAGCCAGTTCAGGTATTTCATGTGTTCAAGCTCAAGCATACCTGCTGCAACTAATGAAGCCCTTGATTAGTTGCATCAGGTTTTGCTTGAGACAACACTTGTTATGCAGATTTGTGCTGTTGTGGGGAATTCTTTTCAGGGGGTTGAATAAAAGTAATTAAAAGTTGCATTTTCAGCTGAATTTGGGGAAACCGCTTTAAACATTTGTTGTGCTGAGCTATTTCAATTACTTTTGTTTGATTTGTTCATTGCAAACAGATGAAAGGCTGTTAATTTTGCCAATAAAAGTGATTTACAATGGGGGTTAAATAGTATTTGAAAGAAGCCTCTTGTGCTCACCAAGGCAACATTTATTTGATCACAAATGCAGTAAAAACAGTGATATTGTGAAATATTATTACAATTTAAAATAAATTCTTCATTTTAATATATTTTACAATGTAATATAGTCCTGTTGTTACTGATCAGAAATCTAATCAGGCACACCTGCACCTCATCATTCCCTATCATCACTTCAAAGACACACTCCTCACCACTGTTCATTGTCCAGTCTCGTTCACATGAAGAGGATAACTTACCTTGCTCTCCTAAATGCTCCAACGACCATTCTCTCCAGTGTTCCATCTCCAGCATCTCGTCTCTCCTCTGTGTCTTTGGTGTCTTCCTTGTTCCTGACATCTGTCACACCCACGATCAGTCATTATGCCTGTAAGACGAACCATTACTCATCGCCTGCACACTGCTCTCCAAATTATCATTCTTCATATCACTTACTGTACCTGCATTCTGTTCCCGCTCTGTGTTGTCAATAAACTTCTGTTAACTTCCATATCCATCTCTTGAGTCTGCTTCCGTAACACCTGTAACGTCAAAGCTGAATTTTCTGCATCATTACTCCAGTCTTCAATGTCTTATGATCCCCCAGAAATCATTTTAATATGCCGATTTGGAACTCAAGTATTTATTTTTATTTTTATTAATAACCAATGTCGAAACCACTTACCTTTTTTTTTTGTGTGTGTGGAAATTTCAGGATTCTTTGATGAATAGAAATGTCAAAAGAACATTGTTTAGCCTACTTCAAAATAAACTTTTAATAAATGTAATAAATTAATGTCTTTACTGTCATTTTAAGGCATCCTTGCTGAATAAAAGTATTAATTAAAAAAACAGTACTTCAAATTTAAGCTTTTAAAAGCACTTGTATTTGTCCCCTGTGGAAACTATCTAGCTAGTGGCACATATGTCGTTTGAGATCCATAAAGAATTTATTCCCTGTCACTGGCAGCTAATATAAAAATAGGCATTTGTTATATTATACCTTGTTTAAAAGGCTGTTTGGATTTCTGGAGACGTGTTGAGACACTTCTGCCTGCTGGCGCCACCTACAGGTCAGTGTTGGTAAAGTAGAGGTTCTGTAGAGGTTAGTGAGTGCACAAACCAGAGCCATCGCCATGCTGAGCACATAAGACTGCAGCACACAGTCTGTCTTTCTCACTGCCTCTCCGTTCTTGTCGGTCTGATAAGGCTACATAATACAAATGAGCACCACTCATGTCAGTACATCATAGATCCATTGAAAGCACTAAATGAAGATTGGACCGCAAGCATGTCGAAGTTGCAATCATCTCAACAGAATTTAAAAGAATAGTTCACCTGTCATCATTTACTCACCTTCACATCAACACAAACCTATTTGTTATTTTTTTTAAAAGACGATGTTAGTATTAGTCACCTGTAGTATTGAAAAAAAGATGCAATGATGCATGTGAATGGTGACTGAGGCTGTCGTTTTGTTAACTGTCACCCCGCTTTTTGAGCTTAGATCCGAACTTAACTGGTTGTAATTTTAAGAATGCTTTGGAATACAGGTTGGTCTCTTTCTAAAGAAGACACTCAGCAGAAAATTACAGCACTTCAAAAAAGGAAAGTGTAAAAAAAGTTACAGAAGTTTAAAGTTGACAGTAAAGCAAACATACTAAAATAAAATAAAATATTTTATACAAAATAGGTATTTTTGAAAATCATTTGGATTTAAAATGATTAGTAAATCAAAGCATTATGTCTAACCAAGTTGTTTTCAAAATTTAAAGATATCACAAATTGAACCTGCTAAAAGGTTTTAAAGGTTTACACAGGATGAATTTTGAGTGTTTAAGCTTTCGAAAGATATCTAATTTATGCAAAGTGACACTGACAGGCTAACCAGCCAAATCTTGACCTTTTTAATAATTGGCATTCATTTAAGGAATGAGCATCTGTTTTCATAAAAACAATTATAATAATTGAGAAATATTTTAAAATTAGTACTTTTTTTACTGATATTGTGATAATAGCGTTTTGTCTTCTCTGCATAAACATGGGATGTCCAGAGTTTAACATGTTTGGTGAGCTATTTGTGAGCCAAATGATAAAAGCAAATTGTGAGAAATTTTATTGTCTTTTTATTTAAACTTAAATTTCATGAGTAAATGGTTGAACTCTTATTGTACAGAATACTGAAGAACAGAATACGCGTGACGACTGAATTACCCGCAGTGTGTGTTGTTGCCTATGATTAAAATGACATCACTGTCTCATAACCCCATGCATTAACTGCCTGAGAATTCATGAAATTAACCAGAATAGTTCTAGACATAGAAAAAAAGACAAATACAGATCTTACTTTCACTTGAGGAACACAACGTAAAATTCTCATATGAATAAATGCAAATGTAAGTGTATTTATTTCACCTAGGACACTGTACAGTAGGCGCCCCTCGTCCACGTCCACGGTCATAATTCACTTGACATGACCCCATGACATCAAAAGGGGACTTTAAATTTGTCTAATACACATAACTCAAATTTAAATAGCATCTGTAAATAGCAACCTTAACCATCCTACTTAACTAGTTGTCAGTGAAATTTTGCATTGTGGCATCAAAGGACTTTTCTGTTTGCATTCTTTGTAAGCAAATCTGTTGTCCTGTTCTCCATTACCATTTGGTGAAATTGAAACTTTACTTTTTTAATGTGTTCATTGTCTTATTGCAAATAGTTTATTAGTTTCTTCATAATCTTTCATCATATAAAATTACTATGGGCAATTGAATATTAGCCAGATAGTTACTGTATGTAGTCTATTGTTTTAGCAAACCTGAAGCTCTGACTCCAATTTTATAACACCCAAATGTAATGATATTACAACCAATATAACACCCAATTTGAAATGATATACAAATAATTCCTTAACAAATAAAATTTGTTGAAATAATAAAAAAAAATAATAAAAAAAAAAATAATAATAATAAAATACCAGGATTGTTTTAGCAGATCTACAGGTGAAATTAACCAAAACCATGTTTTAAATTAAGTCTAAATAATTGAAATATTAAATATAATAATAATAATAAAATTATTGTTAGACACTGTAGTAAAAGTAGTAAATCTTCCACACTCTTAACCAATACTTATAGTAAACTTCAAAGCTTGAAATACGGACAGTGCTTCAGGATTCCAGGCCTCGTTTTCCCAGAATTACCCTCACAAACACCCATAGACATACATGCTGAAACCTCAACTCTTCAGTGGGCTCAGTGCCATGCTTTTTAATATCATTAACAGGTGGCTTTCTAAAATAGAATCAAGAAATGCTCACACTCGTACTCACGCAAGGAGATACAACCATCACACTGGCATGGAGACACACACTGAAATCTCTCAGACACAGTCAGCAGGGCAGCCATGAAGTAACAATTGACAGACGGACACAGAACCCGGTGCCAACGAACCTAAAAAAAAATCATTGACATCATTATACCCGGACATGGGCGGGATCTTTTTCAGATGCAAACAACCCCCACCCCCCAACTAGTGGTCTGCCATATCGAAGTCCTCCCTCTTTAAACCCCTGTTACGTACTTTCTCTCCGTCTCAGAGAAAATCCCTCTGCAAACCAGCCTTCACGTATTCGACACTCGACAGGTCAGCTGCTTGTTTGTGCTGTTGTGATTCACTGTAAAAGTAGCCTTGCTTTGTTAACACTGTAAAGTTACATTTAATTCTTGTCAGTCTGGAGCTTATGTGCTTTCTGTATTACTAATATACCCTGAAATGTTTGACCATCAAGTCATGTTTAATGTTTTTTTCTCTATATATACTATCTTTTGGAAGTAGTATGTACTGGTTTTCTTTTAAATATGATGTGCTTCACATCTGAAATATTTTGGTTAGTACTGTCTGCAAGCTAATTTAGTGACGTCAGTAAAGAGCTACATTAAATATTTATAGATAGATGATATCGCATTCTATATACATAGAAATTAGCTTTATTGCAGAATACATGGTAAAAAAAAATATTCAAATAAATTGTAAGATTAACTTTGTTACATTGTTACTACACACAAAAAAATTAAGCCTTTTTTTTTAAATTGCCCCTATTATGCTATTTTGAAGGGTCCTAATTTTGTTTTGGAGGTCTCCTACAACAGGTTTACATGCATCAAAGGTCAAAAAAACACTTTCATTTTCTCATAATATACATTGCATATTACTACATTTTTCAGTGATTCTCAAATTACTTTTCAGTCTCTCTAAATACTCCTTTCCACAAGCTACTCTGCTCTGATTGGCCAGATGGCCCAGTCTGTTGTGATTGGTCTACCACTTACAGCACCCGTCGCCTGTCGGAAACAAAATGCCATTACCACAACTGAACTTCAGCTCAGACAGCAATGATGGCGTCGATTTTACCATATCAATCCGAGCGCGAGTCCGAAGATGAAACATAGGAAGAACTAGTTATTCAACCCGAACCTCCATCGCAAGGACTACTTGAGCAGGACGTTTCTCAGTGATATGGTACTCAGTTTGACGTACATTATTAGATGTTGCAGCTGTAATTCGTCAATCAGCATTAACAAGTGTATGTCCATCAACAAACTGATGTTTATATTTCTATTTTATTGCAGTGAACATGCGGGAACTGCGTCAATAACAAACTGCGTCAGTAACAGCGCATACGTTAGCCGAGCGCTAACGTGAATGACTGATTTAACAAACGTTTAAAGTTCTTAAAAAGTTTTTAAAATTCTTATGCTCACCAAGGCTGCATTTATTTGATCAAAAATCAAATAAACATGTTAAACAGTTGTGCTGCTTAGCATTTTTGTGGAAAACGTGATGCAATTTTTTTTCTTCAAAATTCGGTGATTATCTCTAAGGAGGACACCCAACCTAATTAGATATTTACCATCTAATTCTAATAATGTCACGTCAATAAATGGAAAATTGAGCCAGCTATTTATTATCATGTTAATTATTGTGCCTTTAGCCCCAAAAGCAGATGCACTTTTTAGCCCAAATACCATACTTTTACATATTCTTCCGTAAATGAAAAGTTGTTGCTTTAATTACCTTGAACAAAACTGAAAATCATTAACAAGACCTTTGTCTCAAAACAGTCAATCATTTTATAGATTGTCTTCTGCTTTACATACATCTACAACATTTTAAAAGAACATTAATTATTAAATCAAATTAGCGCAGAATCAACTTTTCGTTGCTGTCCGCAATTGCATGCAGATCCGCCAAATTTCCACGTGCATCATCAAAAGCGATTGTAAAAGTGCCCCTTATTATGCTATTTTAAAGTTTCCTAATGTAGTCTCCTACAACAGGTTTACATTCATCGAAGGTCAAAAAGCTGTTTAATTTTCTCATAATATACATTTACACATTACCACATTTTCAATGATTCTCAAATGACTCGTTAGATGAATCAATCTCTCTAAATACCTCCTTTCCACGAACTACTCTGCTCTGATTGGCCAGACAGCTCGGTCTGTTGTGATTGGTCTACCCCGTACAGCGTGTGTCGAAAACAAAAACGCCCATTGTCACAACAATGTCATCTCTGCTTGTTCTGAGGCTTCCTACACCGTAAACTAAACACATTAACAAACAATGACGTCTATTTAATCATATCAATCCGAACGCGAGTCCGATGATGAAACACTGGAAGAACAAGTTATTCAACCCGAACCTCCATCAGGACGTTTCTCAGTGATACACTAACTTTACTCTAAAAAGTGCATGTCCACCAACAAACCAATTATTTTACTTGAACTTATTCACTTACAGAGTATTTTTTCTAATTTATTGCGATGAACATGTGGAAACTGTATCAATAACAGTGCATACATTAGCCGAGCTCAAGCGTGAATGACTGATGTAGCATAAACGTTGGTAAAACAAATCTTGCTCCATGCTTCATAAGTAGTAAGAATGACAGACGATCATCATTAATAGACACAGTTTTAGGTAATAGTGGCCCACAACTGATTAGCAGAAGTATTTTAGTAAGACAGTAATAACGTGAGTTAACCAGTTAGCAGGATATAAACAATATAAAACTCAAAACGAAGTGTTTTGAACACCATCTTTCAAGAGCAAGCGGCGTGCGAATCCTGCATTGAACTCTGTGGTATTACTACTGTGGTAAAGATGAATTTTAACCACTGATTCTACACATGCTCGTCCTTGGGCAGTGAAAAAAAACTGGCTTTACCTTCACATTGTAGATGTGCGTCACAGCGTCTTCTCAACATGATGTCCCAGTATCCATAGGGATCAGCTGCAGTGTTTTCCCTGGTGTCTGCACACGCAATAAGTGGGCGGGCAATATGCTAACGTTTCGTCTTGACGTCAGAACGAAACGGCTTGTGACTCGTTTGAAAAACGATTCATTTCATTGACTCAGAGTAAACTCTTACTTTTGAAAGACAATAACTTTATATACATTGCACTTTCATATTTAAAACTTTGCAGGATGTTTTCATTCACTTAGAGCTATGTTAAACACTACATGAAAGGTCATTTTCAAAAATCCATAATAGGGGCACTATTAAAAGTGCTAAGCTGAATTTTTGTTCCATCTAGTGGTTTGAAAGAGAATAAAAGAGCTCGGAGTCCTCCCCCCAGACAGCAGGCCAAATATGCATAACACTTACTCTACTTAATAATATGCAAGGGTGAACTTGTGAAATATAATTTGCTAAACGAAACAAAGGGATTCATAGAAGAAAGCATTACATAACAACTTAAAGGAATAGGGTAACCAGACAGTTGATGTACCCCACTGACTAACATAGTAGGAAAAAAATACTATGGAAGTCAATGGGGTCCACCAACTGTTTGGTTACCGACATTCTTCTAAATATCTTCTTTTGTGTTCAGCAGAAGAAAGAAATTCATACAGGTTTGAAACAACTTGAGGGTGTGTAAATGATGACAATTTTCATTTTGAAGTGAACTAACACGACTAATACGGCAACAAAGATCTAATGCAAAATGAGGGTTTATATACACTGCAGACAAAAGGGAGAAACTAAATAGACACACCTGAACTGAGGAACCCAATCAATTAGAAACCATGGAGACAAACAGGGAGAGAACAGAGGAGAGCTGAACTAAAAACAGACTAGAAGATTAACAAAGAAACTCAAACATGAATATATAAATATATATGCAGAACAGAAAATAAGACATTTGAAGAATGTTGGTTACCAAATAGTTTAGGTTACCACAAGCTTCCATTGTATGAACAAAAATAATGTGTTGCATATCGTGGGGTAGCTGGTGGTACTCAAGTCTAGTCATCATGATGAAAACGTTCTTCCATTTCATGAAACTGTGCTTAAGTTTGATTTTCTGTTTTAATCATATTCTTAATTTTTTAGAGTAACCAGTTTGACCAACCCCTGACTTCATCACCTCTTCAAAATCATTCACATCTTCAAGCTGTCTTAGCAATCAATTGTGTCAAGGGGCAATGCCTGCAGTTCCCAGCATCCTTCAGCTGTCTATCTGGCCTTAACGCCTCCATAATTAACATCCTCAGCTGCATCTTCTTCTGACAAAGCCTTCCACACCTCTACATGTGAAACACATTAGACTGACCTAGATTTATCTTGCTGGATCAATCTAACTCAGACTTCTCCAGCACTAACTGTCTTTGTTTGTCCACTCATCTAAGAAGACTTAAATGTCCTTTCAAAATAAGCTGCTGCCTCTCTGTCACTTATTTGGATCTCTGAAGCTGCAAATCAATCATGTGGTCCACGTTCATCGTGCAGGATGAAGAGGTAAGGACAGGGAATGCATCTGCTGGGTTACACCAACCTCCCGTTGCGCTGGAAGGGTTTTTGGGATCACGGGGTGGCGGACACAAACGGCGACATAGAACACACCCCACTTCTGGAGATGGAATCAGTGAAAGCCAAGAGGGCAAAATCAAGCTGACGTTATTCTTGGCTGTAACCGGCATTATGCTCACTGTGCTCGGGGTGGGCACAGAGTTCTGGGTGGAACTTACACCATCCAAGAGCTTCTACAACAATCAGACTTGTCTGGTAGCACATTATGGCTTATGGAAATGCTGTACTAAGACGTTCTGGGTGTCAGATATGGACCCAAAGCATGAGTTCTGTGGGTCTTCGCACTTACAGGGAGGTAAGAGAAAATGTCCCATAATGTCTCAACGGGAGTGAAAGCATTATGAATAATCCGTTAGAATAACATCTCCTTTCTGGATCCCATTTTAGAATCCAATTGCATCTTCTTTAAGTTCTACACCACTGGAGAAAACATTGTCCTATTTCAGAAAACGCCAGGAAAGGGTGAGTCATCGCACATCCCCCTCTTTGTCTTTATATCCCTTAGCACTAATGTGTCTTTGTGTCGTCACTGAGTGCTGACCCCATTTATACATTTTTAACCAAAATATGATACTTAAATGTTGTATGAGCAACGAAAAATAGCATGAATAATAATATGAATAAAATGAAGGATATGAATGAAACATTACTTTTCCAACAGTAGCCTAACACTTTTCAATAAGGTTTCATTTGTTAACAATAGTTAACTACATTAGTTAACATGAATGAAATGATTATTCTTAGTGTTAATTTCAACATTTACTAATCCATTCTTAAATTCAAAAGCTGTATCTGTAAATATTATAAAGTGGACATGAGCTTACATAACAGAAGTATTTTTATTAACTAACATTAACAAAGATAAATAAATACTTTAACAAATGTATTGCTCATTGTTAATGTTAGTTAATGCATTAACTAATGGAACCTTATTGTAAACTGTTACCCAATTTTATAAGAACATCTGCATCATTTAAAGGCAATATTGTGCTAATTAAAAGGGTTAATGATTATTAATTTTTAAGATTTTTTTTTTAAATTGATCACTACAAGTACAACAGTGTCTTGAAATTGACAGCCACACGAAAAACCTCAGCCAAACATCTAACCATGATGATAAACCACCTATAAACCATATAGATTGCACCTTTAAATCAAATCATTTTCTGTCTGTTAATTCAGCTCAGCAGATGTGTGCATTAGGCCATCATATCATTGCTGATTAAAACCTTTTTCCCTCTTCAGATCTGACAGTAGCATCGGCTATGTTAGCTATCATTAGTCTTTTCATGATGGTGATGGGAGCTATGTGCATTATCATGGCAGTAAGCAAAGGTGTTCAGTTCTTCTTGAAGCCAGCCGCAGCTTGCTTCATACTGTCAGGTAACATTATTATTCTATTGGCTAACATCTTTTAACTACATAGTACACGTGCTTTTTACCTGATGCTTTTATCAAAAATAACTTTCAGTGCATTTAAGGTATACATTTAGCCAATTATGTGTATTTCCTGGGAATCAAACTAGTAACCTTGGCGTTGCTGATACCATACTTCACCAATTGAGCTAAAGAAACATACTGTATGATCAGAGGATATGTTTACATGACAATGATGCACTAAAAACTTAGTTTTTCTTTTGTATTCTTCGCGTACAGACAACATTATTGTCAAAACGATCCCCTTTCACACAGATCTGCAAAAACGACTAAAAACGCTGTATTATGCAAGCTGGCAGTATGTTGGCAAGTAGTTAGTATCAGCCTCAGACATCACACCCACAGACCATTGGCTGAATGTCTGATGCATATGGCACACTTAACTGGAAAAACAGGAGTTTAAAAGTCGTTATCTGATTGGTTGAATTCTACAGGATTTCCGGGAGACGTGTGTGCCGCGTTCTTTAACGGTCTGCCTGGAAACAAACCTGTCATGACGGCAAACCCCCTTACGGAATAAGAAAGCTGTCGTGTTTACAACTGTGACAATGAGAGCCTACAAGGATCAACTAAACGATGGTTATTCAAAAGGATGTGAAGTTCACGGCTCCATTTTCACAGTAAACTTGCACAACGTTCTTGAATGAAAAATTTATTAGATGCTTGCTGGTCTGTTCTTGTAGGGACATACAATAATAGGGTCATACTTTACATTTCCACACCCCTAAACATGATGCGGAACAAAAAGAACTGTTATTGGTTGCTTTACATGTCTGTCAGACGGAAGCTGCCAATGAAAGCTGCAATGGAGTCCAACTGTCAGACTGATGGCAGAAGGTCTGGCTACTCGAGACTAGCAAATAGTTGGCGAGGTCACGTTGTGAAAGAAAAACGTCTCGGTTACGTATGTAACCCTAGTTCCCTGATAGGGAACGAGACGCTGCGTCAAAAGCTGTGGGAACGCCCCTGCATTGTGCGTCATGAAGCACGTATGGAATCAGCCCAATGGAGAGATGGAACGTCATAGGCGGGTGACGTCATCGACCAGGAAACAATAAAGCACCCCATAAACACAAGCGCAACAGCTTCTGATAGGCCTGAAGGAAGCGCTAGCGGGAATGCCGGGAGTATGGTGGAATGACGCAGCGTCTCGTTCCCTATCAGGGAAGTAGGGTTACATACGTAACCGAGACGTTCCCTTTCAAGGGAACTCGAGCTGCGTCAAACGCTGTGGGAACGCTAATACCCACGTCGCCATAGGACCAAGTGACCGCCATGTGAGAACTAGCGCACAGAGGACGAGAGCACCTGTGCCCCAGGGGTAGAACTTAAGTCTAGGTCGTAGAACTTAATGAAAGTATTCGGTGAAGACCATCCAACCGCATCACAAACGTCACTGAGGGAAACTCCTGACAGTAAGGCTTTAGAAGCCGCCATACTCCTGGTAGAGTGGGCTCGTATAGCCAAAGGTGAAGGCTGACCAGCCGACTCATAGGCAAGTGAGATAGCCTCGACCACCCACTTGCTCATTCTCTGTTTAGACGCGGGACACCCCTTCTTGGGTGGCCCAAAGCACACAAATAGTTGTTCTGACTTCCTCCACAGGGCAGTTCTGTGGACATAGGCGTCTAACGCCCTAACAGGGCAGAGTAAATTAAGTTTCTCCTGGTCAGACGACAGAAATGGAGGAGGACAAAAGGCCTGCAGAACTGTAGGTCTAACAACATTAGTAGGGACCTTGGGAACGTAACCTGGTCTAGGATGCAGAAAAGCCTTAACCATGCCAGGCGAAAATTCCAGGCACGAGGGTGAAACCGACAGAGCCTGCAAATCTCCGATTCTCTTTAGATAGCAAGAAGAAAGGTAGTCTTAAACGTGAGAAACTTCTCAGGAACTTCTTCGATAGGTTCAAGAGGAGCTAGGGAAAGACCTTCTAATACGATGGCCAGATCCCAGGCCGGCACCCTCGTACGAGAGGGGCTGGATGGCTGATGGAAAACCACAGATGACAATGCGTGGTCTCCTTGGAAGCGAATAGGTCCACCTCGGCGCGACCGAAACTCAACCAAAGGAGCTCCACCACCTCGGGATGGAGTCTCCAATCCCCCGGCCTCGGCCCCTGTCTCGACAGGGAGTCTGCTACCACATTCAAATACCCAGGAAGATACATTGCTCTCAGAAATAGTAACCTCCCTTGGGACCACAGGAGGATCTGACGGGCCAACTTGTAAAGCCGGCGAAACCGCAGGCCCCCCTGATGATTTATATAAGAGACCACCGACGTGTTGTCTGACTGAACTAACACATGATGACCTATCAGGTCTGCTAGGAAGTGTTTCAGAGCCTGGAACACCGCCAACATCTCTAGACAATTTATACGCCGTGATAGATGATGGTCCTACGACAGCCCTTGGGCTGGACGACCACTCGTGACCGCCCCCCACCCTGTGAGGGAAGCATCCGTCGTTAGCGTTACACGACGACAAAGAGCCCCCAACACAGGCCCTTTGAATAGGAACCAAGTTTCTTTCCACATGACCAGAGCACGAAGGCAGCGCCGCGTGACTTTGACCGTGCGGAGCGGATTTCCCCTCGGGGAGAATCCCTTGGTCTTGAGCCACCACTGTAGCGATCTCATGTACAACAGGCCGCAAGGTATAACGTCGGACGCTGCTGCCATCAGACCCAACAGTCTCTAAAACTGTTTTACAGTAAGCAGCTGGCCTAGCTTTACTTGTTTCACAGCTGAGAGAATCGAAACGATCCGGGTCGGAGCGAGTCGCGCCTGCATTGAAACCGAAACCCAAACGACACCCAGAAAAGTGGTCTTCTGAGGAGATAATACACTTTTCTTTGCGTTCAGCCTCAACCCCAACTTCCTGATATGAACGAGAACGACATCTCAATGTCGAACCGCCATCTGCTCTGTCTGAGCTAAAATCAACCAATCGTTGATGTAATTGAGGACACGAACACCCTGAAGCCTCAGGGGCACTAGTGCTGCGTCCATGCATTTCGTGAAAGTGCGGGGAGATAAAGCTAGGCCAAACGGAAGAACCCTGTGCTGGTACACCTCGCCCCCGAAGGCGAATCTCAGGAACTTCCTGTGTTGTGGAAGGATGGAAATGTGGAAGTACGCGTCCCTTAGATCTAAATGGACTGCATTTATATAGCGCTTTCACAGACCGAATGGCCACCAAAGCGCTTTACATAGTTGCCTCACATTCACCCATTCATACACACATTCATACACCGACGGCGGTGTCAGCCATGCAAGGCGCCACCCAGCTAGTCAGGAGCAGTTGGGGTTAGGTGTCTTGCTCATGGACACCTCGACACTTGGTCAGGTGGAACCGGGGATTGAACCACCAACCTTCCGGTTTGTAGATAACCTACATGAACCACTGAGCCACTGCCGCCCCATCTATCGTGACAGACCAGTCCTCGGATCTGATTTGTGACACGATCTGCTTGATAGAGAGCATCTTGAATTTTGGCTTCCCTACCGAGCGATTCAATAGGCGCAGGTCTAAAATTGGACGCAACCCCCCATCCTATTTTGGAACGATGAAATATCGGCTGTAATAGCCTGGCTCCACACTGGGAGGAGGAACCCGTTCTATAGCCTCCTTTTGAAGGAGTGCTTTCACCTCTTGTTCCATAACCAGAGCCTGCTCGGGGCCCACCACTGTAGGCAGAACCCCTCTGAATCTTGGTGGACAACACCTGAATTGGATAACATAATCCCTTTCTATTGTCTGCAGGACCCAATGAGATATTTTTGGAAGGCTTTTCCACTCTGCCAGAAATTCTACTAAGGGTACCAGTCTCTCGAGACTGGCCTCTGGTGTAACTTGAGCAGCAAACGCAGCGCCCTGTAACGGCACACCGGCAGGGAACAACTGGTCTAACCGCTGTGAAACCCTCCTCAGAGGGAGCGAGCGACCCTCGGGAAATCGCTCGCTGGGACCGTCTGCGCCCCGGCATGAAGGCGGGGTTGGCAGAACGGGCCCCTGAGGGCAACGAGGAAGAATGGGCACCGTAGAAAGAGGTGAACACCTTTCCGCCTCGGTGGGGACCACCCTCAGTGTCCTGCGCGCCGTGGCGCCAGGACTTCTTCTTAGCCTTCTTAGCTAATATAACTGTCCTCAGATTAGTTCTATTACTGGGAGATTTCGGCTGAGAGTGCCGCGGCTGAGCCCACTGTCCAGCAGGGGGAGCACGAGATGCGACACTCTGCTTCAGCGCCCTATATGATGAGCTCGCAGATGGCCGGGGCTGCTCCCGCCCAGCAGCCCCAGGGACATGAATTTTTAAAGGGAGAAATTTCTTAAAAGCTGTTGTTTGCTTTTCCTTCTCCTGGAATTTATCGATGACAGAATTTACATCATCGCCAAATAAACCCAGGGGGGAGAGAGGAGTGTCTAAAAGGAAAGCTTTTTCTTTTTCTTTTATATTTGTCTGATTTAACCACAGATGTCTTTCTGCGGCCACCAGAGCTGCCATAGATCGACCCACTAGCTTGGCCGACTCTCTGGTTGTGCGCAGGGATAAATCAGCAGCCTGACGCAGTTCGCGAACCACGTCAGCACTGACCTCCTCACTCTCACTCACGTCCCTCAGCAGGTCAGCCTGGTATGCCTGCATAATAGACATAGTATGCAGACATGACGCAGCCTGACCCGCCGCCGAATACGCTTTACCCACAAAAACCGAAATATTTCTAAGAGGCTTGGTGGGTAATGCCGGTGCCTTAACAGATGACGCAGCCTCGAGGGAGAGAAAACTCGCAAGCGTCTCTATCACGCGAGGCATAGCCGAATAACCATATGATTTTGCCCCCACAATATTAGAATATGTTGAAGTCTGGGGACTAAACACTCTATATGACACCGGCTTTTTCCACGATTTCGACACCTCAGTGTGGAGATCGGGAAAAAACGGCAAGCACCGGCGTGGAGGTTGCACTCGTGACGGCAAAAATCTCTCATCTAATTTTGATTTAGAAACAGACTCCTGTCTAGTCACTGGCCATACAATGCTGAGTTTTTCTACAGCTCTTGTTAATACCTCCACTAGCTCATCACTTTCGGGAGTGTAAGGTGGCGAATCCTCCATATCTCCCTCATTTATAACTGGTGCCTCAGCCCGAGCGGAAGAAACCGCAGCGCGTGCTTCCGAACACGGGACTGAGGCACTGGATCTCACAGGTGAAGGGAGAGATAAGGCAGAGCCCGTCTCTAACCCCGCTGAGAGATCCATCTGCGATCCCCACGATACGCGTCGTCGCTCTGCCTCGGCAAGAGCGGGACCCTAACCGCGGGGAGCGCGCACCGAACCGCTCTCCTCGAAGAGCGCCCGGCAGGAGCGGAGCGTCCTTAACGGCAGACGCTCGCAATGCTCACAATCAGCTCCCTCGAGAGCTGACTGGGCATGCTGCACTCCCAAACAAACAACACAAAGAACGTGTGTATCCCCACTCGTAAAATAACGCGAGCAGGGGGGGACACACTTCCTAAACTGCTGTTCGTTCGCCATATCTCTCTTAATATATATATATATATATATATATATATATATATATATATATATATATACTATATATATATAAATTGTTTGTGTGGTGCAGAGTATGTAAAGACAGACAATATTCACACAGGGACAGATTCACATATAGCGCGACTGAAGGCACAGAAAGCTGTTGCGCTTGTGTTTATGGGGTGCTTTATAGTTTCCTGGTCGATGACGTCACCCGCCTATGACGTTCCATCTCTCCATTGGGCTGATTCCATACGTGCTTCATGACGCACAACGCAGGAGCGTTCCCACAGCGTTTGACGCAGCTCGAGTTCCCTTGAAAGGGAACTACACGCCTATAGATGGATGACGTCACCGTTTTCACAAATTTGCGTTTTTGGAGTTTACATGGAGACAATAATGGTATCTTTAAAACTTGTACTTTGAAACCCATTTTCAAAAGTTGTTGTGTAAATGAATAGCCAAAAAACATACAAATGTTTTGTTTTAGATGAAAACGGTGTCATTTCTTCATGATACATATTTCACCATTGATTCTGTAACAAATTGTTCAGTTGGTTCACTTCACTGTGTTTCCTTATCAGATATTTAAGCTAAATGGATGCAGCATGTCAGCATCCAAACAAATTTAAAGAGCATTGTGGTATTGGAAGAAAACTTTTATTTTTTTTTTATTTTTTTTAAGAAACTGTTTGGCCAAAAAAGTTCAAAATTACAACAAATATAACAGAGATAGCTTTGGAGAAAGTAACATTAAGAGCAAGAGCAGAACTAGCCAACAATATATGCTAACGCACATGCTGTAGGGTCGTTCAGAAAAGGCAAGGCAATTCCAAATTCCTGATAAAAGCCAAGAAACATAAGCTCTCACACATCTGAATTTCCCCCTCTGTCTCTCAACAGGTGTCTTAATCTTCCTCTGCCTCATAATTTTCCACCAATCAGTGCTTTTATTCTTAGCAAGTGACCAATCCATACCTCTACGCCATGAAATGTCATGGTCAGTGACGTGTGTGGGCTGTGCAGGGGCTCTGGATGTTGTTGCTGGCGTCTTGTTCTTGGTCCTTGCTCTTCCATCCAGTCCATGGAAAAAGTGCCTACCTAAGAAGAACAGTGACATCTAGTGGTGTGGAGGCTGAAGTGTACTTCTCATATTGCACTGAATCCTACTGATAATGTGGAATAGATAACAACAGTGCTCCCATGCATCCTGGTGAATCTGGGAAAAAAGGATTCATGAACTGCACACACACACACACACACACACATGATGATTGGCAATGTGATTATAGATGAGTTGCAATGGACAGTATGCTGCTGGAAATGTAACAGGAGGTGACCCACATATTTTCGCAGATTATATGTACCATTAGGATGGAATTGTTCAGTGATTATTGGGCCTAAAAAACGAATACATATTAGTTCATATAACAGAACAGCTCAAGAATCTTTTGTGTAAAACTCATGTGCAATATTTCTTTTTTTGTTGTTTTTGTTGAACTATACCTTTTATTAGTTTGTTTGTAAATTATATAATATGTTCTATATGACAAAAATATAATATAGCATAACAATTGATGCTGTATATTTTGATTAGCTTTGGAGGGGCTGTTTAGTGAAGGAGGCCTTGAATATTTCCTTGGATACTGTGTCATTTAACCTTTTCTGAAGATCATATTATAATATATAAAATCTAGGACTAATCTATGACTATAATTTTGGAATTTTGCTCAAATATAATTGTGATGTAAATGCCTTAATTGGCATGATTGGTTATCCAGAGGCAAAGTGAAATGAATTGTAACTTTACAAATGTAGGTAACAGAAATGAAACTAATTTACTATTATAAAACTAAGTTTCTACAGACATTGGCAAGCTTTGACCAAGTCTTGGCAAAGTACATACCCAAAACACACCTTTCTCCTTCGTAATGTGGAAATCAGCTTTCATGCCTCCCAGTTATTTTTTGTACCTATGGTGAAGGAAATAAGAGAACCACTTGAAATCCACAACAAAGCTGCTTGAGATACATCATTGAACTGATTCTGCTGCCGGTCGACACTGATTATTTATTAACAGAAGTCCATTTGACGTGAAGCAAACATGGAATCTCACATTGCATATTTGAAAAACAGCATGATCGCTCGCTTTTTCTTTCCTTTTTTCTTTTTGAGAAGTGGACAAAACTGCAGCATTGTCAATAATTCATAAATAAAGTGATGATTATTTACAGGAACTTTATATGTTATGGCTGATTTGCAGAAGCAAATACTGAGAAATTAAAAATGAGAAAAAGATACATACCAGCTTAAACTGTAAAAATATGTTGTCAAATTCACAGACAGAGGGCAGTTTAGTGTTACAGGAGGAACTTCAGTTACATGATGGTGCTTCCAGCCATATTGAAAATCAAATATTCTGTTATATCAGTCTGGCAGCTGACAGTGCCAATGAAAAGCCCAGTTGATTCATCTCCGGTTTTGACCAGCCCTTTTCATCTGGAGGTGGTCGGTTGATGACAGCAAGAGATGAACTCAAATCAAAAGCATTAATTAAAAGCCCCAACATCTACTGCTACTGCCCCTGCTGCTTCCCATTGTGAACGCTGACACTGATGCTGATCTAGAATCAGTTATTGAAAGTATTAGAGGAAAGCAGATCATATTAATGAGAATCTTTCATTGTTGGCTGCCTCTGGTGCATGATAGAAATAGCTTTGCTACTGAGTTGGGCTGGATTATGCAACAATCCGAACTAGGAATGCATTGGTTTAAAAATTACTTTGAGCGTTTTCATTTAAATTTATTAATGTGACCTTTTTATAAAACAAAATAATACATATTTATTTTAATTATTTGGAGGTTACAGACGGTTTAAAGTTTTTGAAGCTCGACAGTGGCATCTAACATTGATGAAGATATATGGGTATTTTTCAACATAATTTGCCTCTCTGTGTTTTTCTCCCCTCTTGCAAAACTAGGAAAGTTTTTCAAATTAATGAATGTCTTTTTAAGTTCTGTTATTAACATTATTATCAGTTCTTGTTTTGGTTCACTGATTAATTTGATGAAGATGATTAATTTGATGAAGATAGACTATGCTGGAACTTTCGATGGTGTGTCATGGCATTGACAATATGGGAACACTTCCACGTGAGCCAGTGTCTGAAGCATGCGTCTAAACACAACTATCTGATTGGCTGAATGTGGAACGTAGCGACACCGTGCAGTATGTCACTGAAACCATAAATAGATGTCTGAAATGCACATTATCAGCTTCTTTGTCTTCAGAAGCCGCATGTTTGCTGAGCGTGCGTTGTTTTGTTTGCATTGAAAAATTGTTTGTGTGGTTTGTCATTAGACTGGAATTAGAAAAATGTCAAGTCTAAAGTTTAGGAGATGCCCACGCTATATTACGGGAGGTGACTCACATGAAATGTGTTGGATGAGGAGCATGCAAGGTCCTTGAGTCCTTGAGAATGCAGACAGGCAGGCAGGTGCTTCGGCAGAGCAGCTCCCTCAATCTGCCACGTTCAAGGAGCTGCTCGAGGTTGTTACTCATGTTGTAATGAAGACTACGTTAGGTTCTGGTGGAAAGTGAGCAGTCACAAGACGTCCGGTTAGAGACGTATATCTCTTTAATGGGTGGTAGTTTGCAGCCACATTTAAACAGTAGTGGTTCTAAATTAAACAGAAATAACAATATTTAAATGATCACATATTCAAAATAACAATGTTATAGCCTATGCACAGAAGAACATAAGCATTGTATTACTTATAGTCATGTTATGCATACATTGTAACATCTAGAGTCATCAAATTAGGCTAATAGTACTCTCTAAGTACTCACTAAATACTACTTTTAGGGATATTATGCATGCAATGACTCAATATTTCACAGATACAAGTATAATGAATCTTAGCATGGACCGAGAGTGAAATAACACTGGGAAATTGCCCAGGGCGCCAGACACTAGAGGGCACCACACCACGATGAACACGAGCGTCTCAAACTTGTGAAGAACTATCTGCGATCGGTTAAATGCAACCAAATAAATGATCCATTTAAACACCTTAATCGATCCAAATGAAATTTCGATTGCATTGAAAGGGGTGGTTTATTCCTTTTCTAATCCGATCGAGAGGAGATGTTAACACTTGATCGGATTGAAAATCGAAACAGAAAGGACTGCGCATATGCAATGACGTGGAATAGCTCAATACACGGAACAAGCTGTTCTTCCTGTTGAATAAAGTGGCATATAAATGAGTATCTCGTACATTCTAAAATTATCCTTTCACTCAGCGTCTGTGAAATGGAGCAGGACAACGTCCCACCAGTCCTTGTTTCGGAATCTCGTCCACAGACGACTGGTTTAGGGAGCGGTGAGGGGCCTTTTTACGGCATGATAAATATAAGCAGCACGGCAAAATGGTCCATATGCTCATTGTCTCCAAATTATGACCAGAGAAAGACAGATTATAAGTCTAGTGTTTAAAACAAATATAGAACCAGTGTAGGAGAATATTTATTTTACGCAAACACTGGGAAACTGTATATTTGTGCAGTGTGCGCATGTCAACAAATCTATTCTGATTTGAAGCTTGTGACATGTAAACGCGTGCACATCCCGATCACTTTATTTAGTGTTCATGTAAACACTATGTTCAGATTCATCAATCGGAATGAAATCTGTCCGATTGAAACAAAAGCTGTCCATGTAACCAAAGATCTGTCGCAAATTGGATTACTCCAAGATAATTGAAGAGTTTGCAGCAGCCAAAGCAAGAAATATCCTCTTTTAACTGGTGAGTAAACTGTATTAATTCATTACAACTGTCTTAAGTCAACAGTAGGGGTCAATATGTGATAAATTGGAATTTTTTTCTCTAAAAACTTTGAATGTAGGGGGCGGCATATTCCTAATTTGCTCAGAGTGCTGGATTGTCTTTCCTTGGCCCTGGGTACAGGACGATGCGGAAGGTGGAGTCCTTACCCTCGAAGCCCTGTACGGTAACGTCTAGTCTTGTGGGTTAGGCAGCAGGTCAGTTCTGCAGGCGTACCAGGCTGACCTGCTCAAAGACTAGGATTATAGCGATAAGTCCCTGAGGTGGTAAAGGAGCTCCCTTGGGCCACAGATCTTACCCTCTGTGCAACCAAGCAGACAGTCCGTGACATTGGTCGTTCGATGGCTCCTATGGTTGTAACGGAGCGGCAACTGTGGCTTAACCTCACATGGATTAAGGAGAGGGATAAAGCATTTCTCCTAAATGCATCTATTTTACCTTCTGACTTGTTTGGTGGTGCAATTAATACCATCGTGGACAGATACCAGAAGGGCAAGCGACAATCGGCGACATTCAAGGAACTAATCTCTCTGGCCCACTCCTTTAGGAGTGTTAGGGACCACTCCACTAGGAGTGTTGTGCCTTCCAAAGCTCTTACTAGGAGTGCACCCTTACAAGATGTCTGTGTGTTGCGGCAAGTTGGTCCTCTCCACACAAATTCATCAGGTTCTAGATGCGGATTTAACCCTAGGGTCCTTCAGGTATTCAGGACTTAGTCTACGCTCAAAAACTGTCCGTGCAGATACACACCCTTGTTAGGCAGGTACTATCCCATGGCGTGGCAGCGTTGGTATTTAATGTTCAGTGCCATGATGAAGTTCCACTCCCAAAGGGAAACGTCTCAAGTTACGTATGTAACATAGTTTCCTTGAGAAGGGAATGAGACACTGTGGCACATTTCCATGCCCTGGTCATGCCAGTACACCTTCTACAGACAATAAGAATCTAATGACGCTGATTTCAGATGTCTATTTATAGTTTCAGTGACGCAGTACGCTGCATCACTGCGTCCTCACGTTCGGCCAATCAGATTAGCATGTGTACGCAAGTGCATCAGACACCAGCTCAAACGTTCCTATAGCGTTAACGACATGGCGCAGTTTCTTATTCGCTTCTCGGGGAACCGGGCTACATGTATAATTTATATATATAAACTTGTTAGTCAGTCACTCCTTATTGATCATCTTTATATATGCTCTTAGGTGTACACTTCTATAATTTTTGACTTGAAAGGTCTTAACGTACACATGCATTTTAATAAATGATATTAATGCATAACCATAAATAAAGAGTGGTGCAGATCTTTGTATGCACTGATTCTTATCCTTAACCTTTTTTTTGTGCATTTGCATATATCCATGCACTTCAGTATTTGTCATATATGTGAAGTGACATCCATGCTGAAGCCTATTCTATTGCCTATTTCCATCCATCCGTTTCGGATGTTTGGCATGCTCTCTTGATGAATTACAGAACGTGCCAATCATTGAGTGAACACAACCTTTCTTCTGACTTGGATGACTGCAAATTTGATATAAAGAATAAATATTAACCACCTTCCTTCATACCTTGTTTCTTTCTTTTACTGTCACATAGAAAGACATGTCATTTTCCTTTTAACCTCCTTCCAGATTTCCATCTCCCTGTTCATCCCACTCATCTGATTTCCTCCCTCCTGTTTCCTCTAAAATTAGAGCGTGGCCAATTGCGCTCTAGAGGACGCAAGCAACACAAACATGGATTAGAAGTGCAGTTCCCCTGTATTACCGAGCCACCCAAACCTCTCGAAGAAATAGTGACCATCAGTATAGCTGATTTTATTTACATCTTAATTATGTCAGACATCAGTATGGCGTTGGTGTTCTATATACGTTTAGCTTTGGTTGCATATCAGGTATCTTTACCTTCAGCGTGACCTAGATAAATCTTCAGGGCACAGCAACTGAATCTTCTGATGAGTTACAGCTTGTTTATGTTCGCCTATCTTTAAACTCTGCCCTTGCTAGTTTGACCTCTAAAAACTCTGCACTTACATTTGACACATACACCTTCAGCCAGCTAATGATCACTAACGGTATTCCATTAGTAAGGACAGGACACCTGATCCTAAAGACCCCATGAAAATATTTGACGAGTGCTGTTTTCTTGTGATGACGTATTTCTTTAAATAGCTAGTTGCCTCTATAGTTTAAGTCACAGTTTTGAATCATTAATTGCTACTTGCTAAAGCTAGTCGGAACTCGGAAGCAGGTAGTATAAGGAGAAAGGACATTTTTATTCAGATAATTTGTATTGCATATACATTTCTAACAAACATATGATGCAGAATATATCATCAATATTTTTGACCTGGTTTTAAGAAGAGAATGACTTTAAGCTTTACGTGTGTAAATCTGCCACAAGTTAATTGTGTCAACTTTTAGGAGTACAAATATAGATGACCTCAAACCTAATATAAAAGCTACTACCAAGTACTTCTTCCCAGATTCTGAAGTGCACATACAATCCCATTACTATCCAATGTGGCCATGGGAGACTCAACATTTTACCACTTCAGTTTTCATATTTCTAAAGTCTTTTTTTTTTAATGGCTTCTTGGTTAAATATCTGAAATAAAGTCTGTTGTGAACACAATTTCTGCATCCGAAATCGCATACTTCCCTACTATATAGTAGACCAAAAACAGTATGTGACAAAATAATTATGTCATAATTAACAGTACTCTTAAAAGAGTAGGCAAAAAGTGGGGACCTACTACTTCCGGCGAGATTCTTAAATGGGCAACGGGAGAGTATTTTGTGAATGGTGGTGAAGTCACATGATAATGAAGCGAATGTATACGTCCAGATTACATTCATACTACACTCACTCATACTATATAGAACATACTTTTTTAGCAGTCGTGATGCAATTACTTAATATAAAATACAAAATAATGACCTACTTATACCATAATGAGGAAATTACGTTGTCTTTCATTGCTCCCTTCATCAACTTCGTTCCAAACGACTACATAATGACACACAAGTGCCCTGTTCACTCCAAAGTCCCCACTTCAAGGCCTCTGCTGTCTGCCCTTCGAAGGGAGTAGGGCCAAAGTCCTTTTAGGCAAGTCATGCCACTCGGCCGCCATCTTGGCAACGCCTCCGGGCAGCTATTTTGGACTAACAAGACCAGACTCCTATTTAAATGAATGGGCAGAGAGTCAGAACTGCACTTTCACTGGTCACCAGGACATAAAAACTGTAAGTATAGAAACAGAAGTAAATTATGATAAAAATCGCTGAAAAAGTTTGATGACTTTGCCCCAAAATAAGGTTTAAAACGCCTTTTTCCCCAGAGGTTATACTTTGACTATGCATGCGCAAGGGTTCTCTGCCTCTCTGCCGCGCGCATGCTACACAATCAAAATCATGCTACTTTTGAAGCACAGTATGTGTGAGCTCTTGCTCGCTCGCTCTAGATTTGAACTAATTTGCGGGCATCAGGGAGCTGCTATCAATATCCGTGAGACTCCCGGAACTTCCGGGAGACTTGGGATGTCTGATATTTACACAACGCACACATACACTGCATATCAAATCTGCCGCCTTTTCAAACAGTAACGTATTTTCCGCTGTCGCAAACCTCAAATGTACGCATGCGTCAGTGGAACCAGATGATAGGCTTAAATGTTTTCCGTCTTGACTATTAAAAGCAGACGATTGGCTTTTCAGCGGGAGGGGCAGGACATGTGCATACAACCGCCATCTTTGGCATTACGGGTTTTCCCTATATAGTTGTATTGAGGATTGAGGAAGTGGCATGTCTCTATATAAATTGTCTCTGGTAGGGCATAGGGATGCTCACGAGCAATAAGCATGTCCCAGCCGGGTTCGTCACTTATTGGGGTCCCCTGGTAACATTTCCGTTGTGCTCTGTGCTATTTGCAGAGCATTTCTGTATTTGGTTGTGTTGTGAACGTTTGCAGCGCATTTCTGTATTTGGTTGTGTTGTGAACTTTTGCAGCGCATTTCTGTATTTGGTTGTGTTGTGAGTATTTGGAGCACAAGTGTGTTGTGAAACTGATGAAGATGTTTTCTTAATTTGCGGGTTTTTTCTATTTACATGTGTTTTCTTCAGTTGGAGCGTGTTGAGTTCTCTCGGCCACCGTAGTAAAATACTGGTTGTATAATTATTTTTATGATTATTATTATTATTTTGTTAATTGTGTTATATGTGGTTAAAGTTTGATCCAGAACATCGTGTTTTATTAAAGAGGAGTATTTTATTGTTGCTGTTTGTGGGTTGGACAGGAGCTCTGATGGTGCTGATTCAAACTGTAACTCAAATTGATGACAGGCACACAGGTGACATTTTATTGCCTGGCACTTCTCTGAAAGGTATGTATAGGAAGCCTAAGACTAAATATATGTGTGGGAGTGAATGGACAAACGCAGTACACACATAAATGAGGACCCTCAGTCAGCATTTTTTTATATAAAAGTGAATGTGACACACTAGAGAATTGTTTCTTTCAGTCATGTCCTTTCCTGGAGCAAGGCGCAGGCATTAATGCGTTACTTTCTTTCAAATTACCCTATTTGTGTGTCTGCCTGTGAAAAATGCATGTCTCCTGAAGGCTTGTGAGGCCACTGGGCCGACTACCTATACAGCATTTTAAGGCCTTTTGAGATACTTCATTTTGGCCAAATTCAAAGGAAGCCCTCCATAGAAAGTAATCCCAGAAATGCTGAAAATCCAGGGAAATACTGATTAAAAAATATATTTCATCAAATAATATTAAAAAATTAATTCATCTCACTTATTTGATTATTTTTATGTTTGCATATTATTAGTTTGCTTCGTTAGCTTAGCCAAATGCTATTGCTAACATCAAGGAAGGTGTGCTTTACATTGAGTTGCTGTCTATAAAAACATTTGAAATGGTCAATTTTCTTAAAAGACAGCTGCCTATGTAGGTTCCCTTTAAGGGACGTCAGCAGTCGTGATTGATCATAAAGGTACTCCATGTTTCCTTGGATACATGTTTTTGTACTCGTCCCATAGTTGTAGACTGGAAAATAATGAATTAATTAGAAGAAGGATGTTTCTTTGTCATGTCAAAATATATGTGTATAAACTCTTGAGTATCAACTCCCCCTCTAGTGCCCTGGATCTTCCCTTTGACCCTTCTCTGTCATCCCAAATCCATCCGCATGAGCACATACAGGCAATGCACACAAAGCCAAAAGGCAGAGTATTATGAATATATCATATATTAGATATGAATCATGCATACAAAGTTACAAATAAACATGAAAATAATGCTGCAGTCAAAACTGCTAACAGTATGCACACAGATCTGAGTTTTAGACATTCATAGAATATATCATATTTTATTTTACCAAAAAAGATTTTTTTTCCACACACACGCACACACAATTTTATATATATATTTATATTCATAATATACTATATATTTAATAGATTTTTTTGTCTTTTCTGGTGAGGTTTTTAGGTATACGTATTGCTCCCCTGGAATGAATGCCTTTCACTTCTGTATTCTGTCTCTTTCTTTTTCTCTTTTTGACTTCTAGTCTCAAAAGCAGTTCATTATATTTGTTATCCCATCGTAACAATATTAAGACAGTTAATATGATAAATAAATCAAATATATTTATATGAAGGCTTAACTACTTGTACACTTACGGTTACAATGAAAAATTCCACGGATCTAAATATTATTAAACTTTGTAAAAACTAAAAAAAGATTTATAATAGTAATAGTCGTCACACTCTCGAAGAATTAACACATGCTTGACACTGAATGACATTGTGAAATATTGTGTCAACATGTGCAAAAAAAAAGTCACAGTTTAGTTCATTCAAAAGGAAATAAATTAAAATGGATAATTGTTCAAAAAAATAACTTGATAAAAATGTATAATGTTTAAGTTAACTCAGCAAAAACAATTAATAATAATTTAAAAAAACAACAACAACAACTATATTGGAATGCTAAATAAGTTACAGGAATAACCTGATGATAAAGCGCTGGAATAAAAAGAGCTTGAAGAACCGAAAGATCACCATCACACACATCGAGTATTTCAACATGAATCAATAAGAAGTGCGGATGGAATTCTGTTACTCAAGTCACCATGTTCAAAAACAGAAATGGAGAGAAAAAAAAGGATGTATTGCCTTCTTGTTCACTTCTTTGTCGTCTTGTGAGCGGACCTTATTTCGTTTCTCGGCCCTTTCTTGCTCTTTTTGTCTCTCCCATTTTCCCACTTCTCACCTTACTTGCAGTTTGTGTAATCGCTTGTTTTCCCCGTCGCTCTCTTCTCTCTCTCCTAGAGCCTTTTGTTACACAGGTGTTGTTCTCCTGTTGAGAGTGTTAGTGTTTGAACTGTCTCCTTTTCCAAGTCGATCCAAGGTTCCCAGCCCTCTATCCCTCTCCATGGTGGCAGAGGAGCCGGCGGATAGCGGCGGCTGCTGGGGGCCGGAGGAAGACGAGGTATTGAGGGTGGCGTTGGCCGACGCGGCCAGGTTCGACTTGGAACGAGAAGGCAGCGTTCCCGTCATGAGCGCTCCTCCGTCTCCCTCCTTCGTGGGAAAGTAATTGTGCAGCTGGTAGAGTGTGGCACGGTCGACTGTGCCGTACATGGGGGGCTCACCTTTCCTCCCCAGCGTGTACATCGATATATCTCCCATTCCTCCTCCTGTGTGTGTATGTGGATTGGGAAGCGTGGCTACCGAAAACGGCGGTGGGCCGGCGGCCAGGGGCGGGCCGAAGTTCTTGGGATCGATGGCGGAGGTCGGGGACTGTTCGCGGGAGCGGGTCGGCTCCGCCGTGGAGCGCGAGCTGGAGCGGGAGGAGCGCCGGCGGAACCGGTATCCCGGCAAACGTAACACAGCAGAGGTCGTGCTGCGGAAGAGGTCAGTGCGCGAGCGGCAGCGCAGTTCTTTGTTGCGCTCGATGTAAATGTTGACAGCCAGCACGCCTACAACTTCCGCCAGGATGAACGACAGGCCGCCGAAGTAGAAGGACCAGCCGTAGGAGTAGTGCCACTTCTTGTCCTCGTCCTTTTTGGGGGAGATGTCGCTGAGCGCCGCAGAGATGTATACAATGACACCTATAATGTTGCTCAAGCCTGGATTAATTCAAGACAAAATGGGGGGGGCGTTCTGTTAGTTTAGGTCAACAGATTCATTTTTAAAACAAAGCAAATACTCAAAGAATCAGGAGGGAATTCACTTTTTAAATATTTTATATTTGTTAAAAATATTTTAACATTTTAAATATAAAATAACTAGTTAGTAAGACACTGAAATGTACGGAGCCCCTAGAGGGACATGTTGAAGAAAAAAAATATTAGATAGGAAGAAAAAATATATTGTAATGCTTTTGTGTTCTCAGGCAATTGTTTTGAGTTTCCCCGAGAGATGCAAACTTGCTCGGGGGAACGCAAAACATTTTTGCGAGAGAACACAAAAGCATTGACTTGTTATTATTTTTCCTCCCATCTTGTATTATTTCCCACCACCATGTCACCTTTAGGGGCTCCGTAGAAATCTGACACACAAAAGTGTCACAAACGTTTCGTGAATTCACCACATCACAAATTTCTAAATTAGGATGCTATTTGTGATAATGAGAAATGTTACCTGCTACTACAAACAAAATGCCTGCTCCCAAAATGATGTGTCTTTTGGTCTTGTAGAACCGACTAGATGCCACACAAACTCCACCTAGCAGCAATAATATGGCACTGAGGATAGGAAATATACTGGAGGCCCTGACTACACCTGAGAAGAGAAAGAAAAATGGCACAAATGAATGTTCAGATTGATTGTTTTCCCCATACACTGTAAACCCTAACGGTCAAAATAATTAATTGGTTTGAGTAGAGCCAACTCAAATTAAACAAATTAGTTCAATAAAATTAAGTATTTTAAAATTATAAAGTTTTATTTATAAAATTATGATTACTTAGAACTTTATTTTTCTTTTAAGTACACACAACTGACATATTTTAAGTAATCTGAATTGTTTCATTGTTTTGAGTTTTATTAACTTGTTTAATTTAATTTAGACAAACTTAAATTGAACTGAAACTGGGCTGGGATTTCTATTTCCGAGCATATATTCACAATGCAAACATCATCTTATATGCCAAAAAACATGCACAAATAAACACTCCTGACTCACGTAAAAGGTACTCTGCAGCATCCTGGTCATAATCAGCATCATCTGGGAAATGATTAATCTGGGAACACACTCCTCTCTTCAATCCTAAAGAGAATAAGAGATAAAGATCCTTCAAAAGTGTCACCATATTTTCTGGTTTCTGAACAAACTAAATAAAGTAGCACTTTAAATAAAAATCGACAAAAGACCAAAAGAAAAAAAACGAGTCTGAATAGAGTTCAGTTAAACAGTCGGTGAGGTGTTTTATTCTATATAGATTCAGAGTAGATGTCAATGGCTGTGAGTCACCCCAGGTAAAAGACGTCATGTGGTGCTCTCTCTCGTGTGATTTAAACCATTCATTTTAGACATGTTGGTGCACTGCATATTCCTAGTGTCTTCCAGTGCTTGCTGTCTTAATTTAATGCCAAGATTTTCACACCTGGCTCGTTCGGTTCATTTGTCTCGGAACCTGGTGCGGTTTCTCTCTTAGTTTGGTTTGTTCAGCAGAGATCAGTTGAACGAGATGGTTTTGGCCTCGATTGATAAAGAACTCTAGGGTGGTTCGGTTGAGGTGGGAAAGCAATCCGACCCAAAGGACCCCGTTATTTCTCTGAATAACGCAAGACTTACGTGTATGTACAGCTGGCTAATCACAGGTCTGTAATCTGGGTCTGTATAAAATAACTGCAGAGAGTGACAAAAGGCTGTGAAGGAAAGGTTGTGCGGAAAGCCCTTATATGGAAATGATTTGGGTATGTTTTATTCAAATGACTAACCTTGTGCACATGGCCGCTCATTAAAGGCCCGCTCACACCAAGCACGATAACTATAAAGATAACGATAAAGATATAATTCTAAAAATCGTTCTCCATATTAAAGAATAACAGGATTCACACCACAACTATAACGATAAAGAAATGAGGACGATATCGTTGGGATCACTTTCAGAAAATTTTTTTTCCAGCTGTCGAACGATAAAAAACTGACAGCCAATCAGAATCCATTCTAATTTAAAGGTCTCACGCATTTAAAATGGAAGATGACATTGCAGAGAAGTTAATCGTCGAGGTACAAAAAAATCCTCCACTGTTTGACAAGTCAAACCCCCTTTTCAAGGATGCGTTAAAAAAGATGGTTATATGGAAAGCAATCGGTTGTATCCTGGGAATAAATGGTGAGAAGTATTAACGATGAGATATTATGCAGTTTAGTATAGTGTAACAAAATTACCTCAGGTAGGCTATCCAGCGCTAGTTTTGACAACATTGCTGAAGTTGCAGTGAAAAGGCGTTGTATACATAAAGGTGTTGACTAGTCTATGTTTTTATCCCATCATTGACTTCGTCAGCTAAATTCACTGTTAGATTAGATCGATTACACTAGACTTGCTAGATTCACTGTTTAGATGCGCTCGGAACATAGCATGCTGGCTGAGGACATCTGCTGGCAAAGACATGTAAAGGCAATAAGAACAGCAAAAACATATTCAATGACATGTTGTAAACAACAATTATAATAAAATTCGGATTCTCCCAACTCCTCTCGTCTTTTAAGGATATCGTGTACCCAAAAGCGCCTGTTTTTCTTTTGATATTTTTTTGTAACGTAAAGCAGCAGCAGGTCATCCATTTTCGCTACTCTGAAACCGCAGCGCGGGCGCGCGGCTGCTTAGAATAAAAAGACCGTTATCTTTCATTGGTGTGGACGCATATATAGTTATCTTTAGCGTTATCTTTATAGTTATCGTGCTTGGTGTGAACGGGCCTTTAGACTACTCCAAGTTCACTAACATTAGAACGAGGTCAAGAACAAATTTATATGCGTACGCACGTGTTGTGAATTAGGCAGAGATTTTCCATGAGAAGTTCTCCTGTGCATACACATACAAAATAAAAATATTAAAACATATAGTGGAAATCAGAGCCATAGCCATGTGGGGGTAGCGCTCTGACACATAGTGCAGTAACGCTTCGGCAACCTGAGTTTGAGTCCCGGCTTGTGGTCCTTTCCACAGTCCCTGTCTCTTCTTCACTGTCCTATCCAAAGGTAAAAATGTCAAAAAAATATATCAATAATAATAATAACAAAAACATATAAAGTGGACAATGTAATTTTGTAATAAACCCTATTAATAAACATTTCCCTAAAAAAGCAGACTAGTTTACGCTATATAAAGCAGAGAACAAAAGTGAGCAATATAACAAAACAAAATGACAGTTTTTTTCTGGTTTGATTATTCTGCAAATGCAATGAGAGCATTGCAGGCACCTTTGACCTGCGATGACTCATCACAAAATCATAGCCATTGACATGTACTCTTCAGGATTCTAATGCAAATGTGGAAAAAAAAACAGCCCATGTTTGTTTAAAACCTGTTCTGTGTACTGTTAAAACAACTAGCTTAACGTGAATACCCCGCATTGCAGAGCCCAGTGGCTAAATGGATCTGGAGGCAACGCTTACCACAATGCCTTTGATAACTTTACAGTAACCCTAAAGCTAGACAGTGAAATCAGTTTGTGTTAGGGTTCTGACTGGTTTTGTGTCCTCTGTAGCAAAGTACTATATTGAACAAGCATGTAAAATTATCTTGATACTAATATATATATATATATATATATATATATATATATATATATATATACACTCACCTAAAGGATTATTAGGAACACCTGTTCAATTTCTCATTAATGCAATTATCTAATCAACCAATCACATGGCAGTTGCTTCAATGCATTTAGGGGTGTGGTCCTGGTCAAGACAATCTCCTGAACTCCAAACTGAATGTCAGAATGGGAAAGAAAGGTGATTTAAGCAATTTTGAGCGTGGCATGGTTGTTGGTGCCAGACGGGCCGGTCTGAGTATTTCACAATCTGCTCAGTTACTGGGATCTTCATGCACAACCATTTCTAGGGTTTAGAAAGAATGGTGTGAAAAGGGAAAAACATCCAGTATGCAGCAGTCCTGTGGGCGAAAATGCCTTGTTGATGCTAGAGGTCAGAGGAGAATGGGCCGACTGATTCAAGCTGATAGTAGAGCAACTTTGACTGAAATAACTACTCGTTACAACCGAGGTATGCAGCAAAGCATTTGTGAAGCCACAACACGCACAACCTTGAGGCGGATGGGCTACAACAGCAGAGGACCCCACCGGGTACCACTCATCTCCACTACAAATAGGAAAAAGAGGCTACAATTTGCAAGAGCTCACCAAAATTGGACAGTTGCAGACTGGAAAAATGTTGCCTGGTCTGATGAGTTTGGCGTAAACAGAAAGAGAACATGGATCCATCATGCCTTTTTACCACTGTGCAGGCTGGTGGTGGTGGTGTAATGGTGTGGGGGATGTTTTCTTGGCACACTTTAGCCCCCTTAGTGCCAATTGGGCATTGTTTAAATGCCACGGCATTTCTGACCATATCCATCCCTTTATGGCCACCATGTACCCATCCTCTGATGGCTACTTCCAGCAGGATAATGCACCATGTCACAAAGCTCGAATCTATTCAAATTGGTTTCTTGAACATGACAATGAGTTCACTGTACTAAAATGGCCCCCACAGTCACCAGATCTCAACCCAATAGAGCATCTTTGGGATGTGGTGGAAGGGGAGCTTCGTCCCCTGGATGTGCATCCCACAAATCTCCATCAACTGCAAGATGGTATCCTATCAATATGGGCCAACATTTCTAAAGAATGCTTTCAGCACCTTGTTGAATCAATGCCACGTAGAATTAAGGCAGTTCTGAAGGCGAAAGGGGGTCAAACACAGTATTAGTATGGTGTTCCTAATAATCCTTTAGGTAAGTGTATAAGTATATATTATTTAATATAAGTGAATCAACCTGCATTAGGTTACACCCATACAAGTAATTTCCAGTCAGGAAGAAATAGATCCTTTGGAAACTAACAATGTCTCCATGTCTGTGGAAGCAGACGGCCACAATTTTTGCGCAAGTCGACACATTGGTAGACTGCAATCTTGAAACACTTGTTGAAGCTAATTGTGATAACGTTATAAAGTGTTTATGAAATTTTGCATCTTTAAATATTTTAATTATGTTGTAGCCGTTTTGTAAAAGTAATTAGGCATTCGAGGCCAGGCTACTTTGTGAAATAGCCTTTTGTGGAGAGCAGGACGAGGCCGAGGGCCGTGGGAGAATGGCACGTGATTACTGGTGGCGTGATTACTGATGAGCGCCACCTGTGCGACGCACCGGACTCGTATCTCTCATGGATGAGCGGAAGCAGAAAAGGTGGAGCGATGACAGAGAAAGAGAGGAACAGGCCTGGTTTTATGTTGTGTTTTGTTTCTGTTTTGTGTGGCCAGCAGTCGTCCATGATGGGCTGCTGGTTTATACTTTTGTTTTTGTATTTGTTTTATTTGATTAAAAATGTTAAATGTTCACCGGTTCCCGCCTCCTTCTTCCCATAACATCTGAACCTCTCTACACCTTTATTATTAACACTCTTTTCAGCATTGATAATAATAATAATAATTGTTCCTTGAGCACCAAACCAGCATATCAGATCGATTCCTCAAGGATCGTGTGACACTGAAGACTGGTGTAATGATTCTGAAAATTAAGCTTTGTCACAGGAACAGCTAAATGACATTTTAAAATAAACTAAAACAGTAATAGTTATTTTAAATTTCAATAATAGTTCACAACATTACTGTTAGTGTTTTTACTGTATTTTTTATCACATAAATGTAGCCTTCATAAGCATAAGAGACTTCTTTCTAAAACAATAAACAATCTTAACTCTATCCCTCAGAGATGGGGGACTCGAGTCACATGACTTGACTCGAGTCAGACTCGAGTCGCAAATTTAAGGACTTGAGACTTGCTTGACTAAATTAAGAAAATGACTCGACTTGACTTTGACTTGAGATCCAATGACTTGAGACTTGACTTGACTTGAACTGTATGACTCGAGAATGACTTGATATACATTTATCATCGCAACATCAATTGATGAACAAAATGAAAGCAACGGAACCATTGACGCCAGTCATCAGATTCTGCGCGATTGCGTGACACTGCACAAGATCAGAAAAAACATACATCGCGGTGAGCACGCTAAATACAAAAACATCTCCCAGCATCGTTTCTTTTTGGATATAAACACTAGAAATTGACTATATTCATACAAGAAGATTTGCTGTACGCATAATAACTGGCAAGGGATATCGGACGACCATCACAACCTCGAACAGTCGAACTTCATTCACCACGTCTAAAAGTCAGCTATGGCTCGTTTAACCTGTTTGTTATAGTTAATTTGACTATCTCTAAATCGAGAATATTGGTCAAAACAGCATGCCTCTTTATACACAATTATGTTTTCAAATGTAGCTTAATGTTGTCAATTAATATTCAAATGATAATTAATGATGTCATATGTTTTGTATAACATTTGCCACATTTCTTTTTAAATCATGCTTTAAAGCCAAATATGTCGTTCTTTCCAATGACAAAAAACAACATAGAAAACTGTTAATGTTTTGTCGTGTTTTATGTTTCTCTTAAAGCAGGGTTAGATGTTATCAGGGGTTACATCTATTAGATGTTATCAAAATGCCAGCAGAATTAATATTGCACCCAAAATTCAAAATGTGGTGGAAAAAATGCCCTAGTATGAGTTATTTTCATAATTATAACATATGATATTAAAAAAATATATATAATATATTGACGCGATTGCAAATGTGATAATGATTTTATAAAACAGTTCAGTAAACAAAGAGTGAATATTGTGATGTGACATTTAGACATAGCCTAATATTCCAAATATTTTCTGTTTTTGTTCGATTTCTCCAATGACAATAGTTCCAAACAAGCCAGAGAAAGAGTTATGCGTGTTTGTGATTCAGTGACCTAGTTGCTTAGTTCCAGAACGAATCTGCCGTTTTGAACATAAGTTAAATGAATGCTTCCTTGACTCGTACATTAATACGGTAATTTGGCGCCACTTATTGGCGGTTTTAACTTTATAATTAAAAATATATAATTTGTATTAAGGGGATGCCAGTTTGAAGAATGCCTTTGGTCGCATAGGAATTATACTTGAATTGTGAATTGTTTAATACCTTTTAATGGTCTTCTGCAATGTTTGAGGCATATTTATTTTTTCATGCTTTAATGTTGGCCTAATTTCAGTTACATTTAGATTTTTATTGTAGTAACCACTCAGCTATATGTGGAAATGCATATATTTAAAAAAATAAAGTTGCAAATAAAACCATAGTCCACAACTTCTGTAGTTTTAACTTATTTTAATAGCTATATAAATTCAGTGAAATCGTCAAACGTTTGTCCGACTTGCCAGTGACTTGTGACCCAAGGTACGACTTGACTTGACTTGCTTGACATAAGGCAGTGACTTGACTTGACTTGACTTGCCTTTATAAAAAATTTACTTGGACTTGCTTGAGACTCGAAGGTTAAGACTTGAGACTTGCTTCTGACTTGCACATGTGTGACTTACTCCCACCTCTGCTATCCCTGCCAGCGTTTTGTAAAAAAGTTTCCAGCCGCAAAATTTTTACAAAATTTTCATGGCCCCTAGAATATTTTGTTGTATGAATATCTGAACATACAATGTCAAAAAAAGAGAAGAGATCCTCTGCTTCTAAACAGCAACAACAAAACGTTTTATTCTAGCGTCATGCATTATTTTTCAATCAACACTTGAATGTTGGTAAGTTTCTTAATTTTTTTTTGAAAATTGCAATGCTTTTATCGCTTGTTTCTGCTCCTTTTTTGCCTGAGTTTTGGTCCAGAGATTATTTATTCTTTCAGAAAATGCATCATATCGCCTCCTACTGTATAGGAGTGAACGCATGGAAAGCTGGAAAATTCCATCAATGACGGGGAAAGAGTTAATGACCCCAAACATTCTGTTTCAGTTATGGTAATAAATAAAATGCACTTAAAAAAAACGTTGCGCTGGAGCAAATAATGTATATTAAGTGGCACTGATCAAAACAGAGCTGCAAAAAATGAAATGTTAGGCCATCCAGACTGTATAACACAAGCTCACATCCAACCATTTTCCCTTCATGAATCACTTATGCAAACTGCACAGGTGGGGACCTCCTTCATTCACCATTTCCCCCTCACATACATCCATACATGACCCAATCCATACCTTCGCCCCCACACACAAACACAGCCGTTCACTTACCTTCTAGGCAGCAAATCCTCCAGAGGCCGGAGTGGGTGAGAGCTCCAGGATCCTTCTTGTCCTTATTGTGTGGGTCATCCTGAGAGGAGTTGGCAGTGCTGTTGCAGATAAAGGCCCGAGCATACAGCCAGTAGTCCGTGCCAATGGCCACGGTCATCAAGGCGAAGGCAGCGAATGCTCCCACAGTGGTGAGAAGCACCTGAATTCCCCTCTCGCACCACACCATGGCTGGAGTCATAAACAAAAACACAGCTGTGTTTAAATGAGGGGATAAGAGAGTGTGAACAGGATCCTGAGTGAAGTGGAAACAGTTAAAAACATGGGTATGAATAAAAGCATAAATAAAGACTGTAATCGGAGCCCAAGGTTACAGAAAGAAGTAGATGAGATGAGTGTGTGATCCTGCTGAAGTGTTGGAAGATCAGTCGATGAGGACATTTTGAACCCAGATGCACAAATTGTCATCAGTGTGCCCATATGTAGGTTACTAAGATCATGAACAAACGGCAATACAACATTGGAGAAATACGCACATTTCAGAATATGGTATTACATAAAAAACCTTAAGAGCCAAATATCACAATACAATGCAGAGGCCAGAAAGGTCATATCTTTTTTTGATCATAACCAAACTGCTCATAGTCCCATTGGGAATGTATAGTTGCCAGGCAGCTATTGTGAACAGTCGCGAGACAGTTGTAATTGAGATTTCTTTGCATGGATAGATCTTTTATAGGGATAATGTTGATATGGATAAAACATTTTTTGTTATTAATAAAGCTAAATATGTCAGCTGATTGCATTTCTACTGCAAAAAAACCCCAAAACAAAAAAAACATAGCTGAACTAAAATTTGTCTTTTCAAAAAAAATCCCAAAAAGATCCCATACATTGCTATATTAAGTATGAGTACAATCATGTGACCGATATTTTTTTAAGTTTAATACAATGCTTATTTCAGTAACAACGATAATAATAAGAGTGAATATATATGGCCATCAAGGGTACATTTACACGACAACGATATGCTTAAAACGGAGAACTTTTTCCTTCGAGTTTTCCGTGTACAGTGTCAAAACGATCCCCATTCACACGGATCCACGAAAATGACTAAAAACACCCTGTATTCTACTGCCAGGCCATTAGATGGCGATGAAAAACTATAGACTGACCATGTAATCCACATGTGCATGACTTCATCGTCTTCATAGATTCCCATTTTTGTAGTTTACACGGAGACCTTTTTTAAAAGCTTGCACTTTGAAACCGGTTTTCAAAAGTTTGCGTTTTCAGGCACACAAGACGCTGTTGTAGTGTGAACAAACGACCAGAAAGCATAATTTTTTTTAACGTTTTTAAAATGGTGTCGTGTAAACAGCCCACAAACTTAATGGAAAGGAAACTGAGACGGCAGAAAGTGCATCCTGTTTTTCTTCATTTTACAAAAGAGAAATGTTTTGTTTTTATTGTGAGTGTACACAGATAAAAATAGACCCTTTACAGTTTCGAATGATGTCTTACTTTTATCTGTATGACCATAAATTACACAGTATTTTAAGTTGTTTTCGCAGTTTAAGTTGTTTTCGCCGATTTGTGTCGTGGAAGTCTCACTACTACAGTCCAGTGATGAACTGCATGTCCTAGAAATGGGAAACCTCTGGTGCCGCTTCACTCGCTGCCTCCTCGTGGAAACGTGAAGTAGGTCCAGATGTAGATGCCACTTTTTCTCCTTCTCGCTCATCTTTCCGTGATTTATTGAAAAAGCATAATATTGAACTTTGTGCATTCGCCATTGTGACCGCATGTTAATGAACTCAAGCGCAAAGAAAATTACAGTGTATCAGGCTACGTACATCACGCCGCTAATGAATCAAAATCAAACCAAGTTCGAAATATTAAAAAGTTTGCATATATATGTATATATATGTATATATATATATATATATACAAACACATACACACACACACACACACACACACACACATATATATACTGTATATATATATATATATATATATATATATATATAATGTTTCAGTACAATATAACATGTCTTCGTGATCTGAAAGTAGCACCGGTATGTTACCATGGACAGCGGTGAACTACACAATTTAGCAGCCATTATACAAAAATATTTACTGCTCCACAATTGACCAATCGAGAATTCCAGATAGAGAGCTGAGTAATAAAAGACACAGTGAACTCAAACCAAGCATAATGCATGAACTATGAACTCTTTTGGAACATCTTAAGATGTCGGCAAAAAAGTTTCCTGATAAGACAACAGTAAGCTGAAAATGATGCTGTCATACAGTGGAACACATTGAGACTCACTCAAGAGCATTTCACTAAACATTAGACACGGTGGTCTCAGCACAGCACTGGCGGCCATTAATGAGATCCGATTACCTGGAGGAATGTGTCTTCCCTTCCCATCCATCCCTGCAGCTCTCCAATCCTTGTCACTGAATATTGTGCTGACCAGAACGCCCAAGCAGCATCCATCGACTGTTATCCCTCGCTTTTTCTTTCCCCCCTCTTTCACGCACCCCTCTGCTCACTCTCTCTCTTTCTTTCTTTATTTCTCTCTCCCCCTGTCTCCTGCCCGTGGGTGGGTGTAGATTTTCTAGGTTTCGCTGCTTTTCTCCTCTTAGAGAGATTTCATGGCAGGAATCCTACTGCTTCTCCTCCTGAGGAGAAACAAAAAAAAAAAAGAGAATAGAGAGACAGAACATGTTTAAGGTACATGTTGCAGAAAAACAACAGCTTGAGAGTGTGTTAGTGCCATTAAATGATCATTATCATGACACCAGTACGTTTCATCCAGACGACCAGTAAATCTAGATGGTTATATCGCCCATACATCCGCAGGAAGAGCAAGGGATATATAAAGAAAAAGAGAATAGAGAGAAATCAAGACAGAGCGTGCGCCATTCCGTCACCATGGCAACAGCGCATTCTGAAGTCGAGAACAGAACAGGATGGTGTGTGTGATGTTGGTGAGTGAGGTGATGCTAGTGTGTGTGTGTGGGGGGGGGGGGGGGGGGTTTGGGGTATTCATCATAACATACCTAGTGATTTGCCAAACCCTGGACTGTCATGGATGTTCAGAATGCACCTGGTGTGTGCTTTCGATCAACACTCTTTTCTGACCGTGTGGTGATGCGGTAATGACATGCACAGCGAGGACAGCTGATCTGTTTCCCCCCATGACGAGCACAGACTCTAATAGGCAGTTACTTAGAGTTCTGTTCTGTTATGTTCAGAGTCTTGTGTCACTCTTGCTCATTCTCAGAAACAGGAACCCAAATGGTAATAAACACCACAGCCAGACACACAGAAAGGAAGTTACAAAGTGTTTAGGAACAAAATAAGTTAACACAAAAATCTAAAATCCTCCAGGAATATACAAATGAAAAGTTCTCATGCAAACTTACATTCATTTGAACATATTTTAAAAGTATATACCCTGGTGACAAAAAAAAACTATATAAAAAATATTTTTTTAATATAGAATTACAGTGAGAAAAGCATTAATAAAGCATACATTAATAAAGCATTAATTAATTATTAATAATACTATTATTACTTTAAATTATAATAAATACTATTATTGTTATTATGCCAAAATCAATAATTTAATTTATAATGTAAATTTATTGATAAAATAATAGATGCACAAAACTTTCGGTCTCTTATATTGAAAATTTCCCACACTATATTATGCATTTAATGAATTTAATAATAATAAGTATTATTATTATGGACAATTATTCCTGCAACTATGTAAATATCATATTTTTAAATATATATATTTTAATTTTAATAGTAATATAAATAAAATGAATGCAGTTTTCACTCACAAAACTTTTACTCTCTGCAAAGATCCTAATAAAATTGTCACTCATCTAAAATATTATGCTTATTTTATATTATTTAATATTATCATTATTACTATTACAATGTTAATTTCTAATATAAAATACTGAAATAATATAAAATACTTTGAGGCACTAAACAGCAGGCCATCCTCTGGTCACAAATTACACAAGTTGAGGAGAAAGCTAAAGAAAGCCAGGTTTAATGATACAAATGAATGAACTTCTCTTGTGCACTAATGGCCAACCAGCACTGAAACATTCACATATGGCAACCATGTGTAATGTCTGATAATTTTTATTTTATTTTTTTATTTTACAAAAAAAAAAAAAATGTACGATAGGACTATAAAGGATTCAAGCCCTGCAGGAATGGTTCGACCTTGCTTATCTCATACAACAGGAGGAATACATACAAACCTCTTCAGTAATTTCATTTAAACTTCACATGCAGCCAGTTCACATTGCTTACATTATTGCTGTTGCCACATATAAAGCATTTAGAGCAGTTAAAAGTGACCAATTTCTTTATTAAAAACACATTAAACCACCAGGAGACATTTGCGTCTTTGGTGTGAATGAATGAATGAATGAATGAAATGAGAAGCATCAATGGTTCTGATGTGGACTTACATTTGTTATTAGGCTGTATAGTAGCCTATACGTGCATAAATCATGTAAATCAACTACATTTATCAAGTAAAAGTATCAATTAACATCACAACCTTTGGTTGTAAATCAGTGCCATGAGTGCAACACGTGCATATTGCAGTGCCAGTGCCAACCTTCATTCGATTAATGATGTTGTTTTGGTGCTAAAGGGAATGAAAACATAAAACCAATGACTGATTTCCCCCAGCCATCAAAATGACTGACAGATGTTTCCCCCGAGACCGTTACTAGGAGCGATCAGTCCGCGCGCGTCTCCTTTGAGCGCGCTCATCTGCCATCTAGACGCTCGTGAAACGACTTACAAATGTCACAATATTCACAAACAATTGCATATAGAAACAACATAAAACACGTTCGTTAAACATAAATGATACAAAAACTGACTCGAATGAACCGCTAAACAATCGACTGAAGCTTCACACGTCAGTAACCCGACCAGACAGCGTCCGTTAAATTTCACGATTCATTTCTATTACTCTGTAGTCTGTAAATAAATCTCAACGAATCTATTTAAAATGTTACCAGTCCTATAAAATTGTAAATGCTTGATGTTTTTTTGCCTTACCTTTGCAGTTTAGACATGTATCCCTGTTGCTTTTGGTCGTAATTCTTTGAGGCGGTTCTGGAGAGGCGGTGAATGAGGGGGCGTTAAGAGACAGTTGTGCTCATATGAATAAACGATGGTGAAGCAGGAATTGTTAGCCGACAGGACTTGGTTAATATTGATCAAGAGACAAATCACAGTTCTCTAGGAACATGTCTACAGGATGACAGACCCGAACTAATAGAACAAATGATATGGATTCTGTCATAAGGTGAAGAATGTGGCTGTTGACTATGCCTAATATTTAAAAATGGCACTAAATTTTTTTATTATTATTATTTTAATACTTGACACACTTTTTCATCAAGTCATTTTCATCTCTTGATCTAATCTAATCTGAACCTTGTTTAATACGCTAATGAGGGCACTATATGATAGGCTAAAATTGGCCAGATTAGAGGCCATGTTTATTAGCATAAACAGCTAATAAACATGCTAATAAACATCCTCAGCTGTTCGTATTTTAATTTGGAAAATTAAAATATGGCATCTACCCTAAGATCCATTAAAGATCCATGGTGAAATTTATATCGAAACAACGATATCAGCAATTAAAGCATATAGGTGTGTTATAAATAATTGTACACAATATTAGCTTAAAGGGTAGCTGTTGTGTTCTCAAGTGGGGGTTTAATAATGCATTGAGTTAGTGTTCAGGATGGATAGAGTTTGATTGTGCTGGGAGCATTCTGTTATGCCTGACGAATGTATGGTTCGTTTACTTGGGTCTGAAAGGACAGTGAGTTTTGAAGTAAAGTTACGATAGGTTGATGCTCCTCGCTGTGTCCCTGCAAACATGCCCCTGCGGGGCCCACGCTGGCTTTTTGTGGGCACAGTGGGCTAGGGCCAGCCCACGCCAAACCTAAACAGGCCCAGTGCGGGCTTGCCCAGGCGAGGCCCACTGCTTTGGGCTCACCGCGGGCTATCTGTGAGCAGCCCAAACTAGCGTGCTGCCCACATTAAGCCCATGATGGCCCATTGTGGGCCATCCCGTTCGGGCCCAGAGCAGGTTTTGTACCTTTGGGCCCATGCAGGTTTTGTTTAGGTAGCCCACTTTCATACGTTTTGGCTCCTTTTTAAAATTTAATGTGAAATTCATAAGACCTTCCATTTATCTGCTCAGAAGGAATAAAAAGAAAAAATAATTTGCATTGGATTGTGTCTACAAGACAATGCGAGATCCCTTAAAAACTCTAAGAACAAATCTTACTTTAAAAAGGATATTATTTTGATAATTGATCATTCACATGTAACGTGAACGCGTCCCCACCGCATCAAAAACATGATTGCGTGATGAAAACATGAAAAATACAACATAAACATATAACTGTTTAGAAAGAAAACACAGAACAAATATGCGCATACGTCCATCTCGCGAATTTAGCTCTTCTTCATGTCCAGTGACGTTGGAACTATATTGTAAGAGGGGAGGGGGGGGGGGGGGGGGGGGGGGGGGGATTCTTGAGGGGGCACAGTCACAAAAGAACAGTCACTTTTTAGTGTAGGCCTACTGTGTTATGTATCCTGATTGACTTTATGATTAGTTAAATCTGTTTTGCACAAGCATCGCCGCAGAGTTAACCTTTTCAGACAGTACCGGACAGCGTTCACTTCACGTCTGTGGCCGTCAAGCACAGCTCAGTGTGGCCGCTCCAATTTACCTTCAATGAAATCTAATGTAATTGACAGAATTACTAAAAAATATTTAGCTATACCTAAAAGTTAAAGATTTTGGTAGATGTGTGCATTTTCATGATTTATGAGCGACGTTAGTCTAGCAGACTTTTCTAAAAAATAATTTGCTATACCTAAAAGTTAAAGATTTTTTGTGTCACGCATGTCTATTTCCCTCATATTAAATATAAAAAACATGTGGATTGTGGACTGATATTTTTCCAATGTCTGGACTCCTTTATTAATGGAGTAGGCCTATATAAACAGACGTTCCAATATATTGGTATTAGGGATGCACGATATATCGACCACATATTGATATCGGCCGATAAATGGTCTTTGACGTTATCGTTATCGAGCCGATAAGAAAATTGGGCCAATATATCAAAGCCGATAGATAGATTATTTACTTCAGTTGAGAGATTAGCGCTGTTCACTATGATGGTTCTGAATGATTGGATTCACTTCGAAAAGGAAGATATACAGTTCAGTGCAACGTGTGCAGCACAAATCTGTCACATAAGCTTCATAATATTATAATAAGAGCACTTCTGCAAAAGAATGTTGTGAATTCTTGTTCGCAGTGTTTCAGCGCGACGAGCGCGTTGTGGCGGAAAGAGCGCGTTTATGGAGTTAAGCCTTCATGACAAGCACAGTCAAGTTCTATTGAGCATTCGCAGCATTCTGTGCCATTGTAAGTTGCAATAATATGTTTATTTTGTGTATATATATCTGATTAATCTAATATGGGATGCGTTTGGTTTGAGTTAATGATGCAGTAGCGCTTCATTGTACGGGTGATCATCTTTACCGTGCGCAGCTTAAACAGAAATGCACATTTATAACTATAATTGGGACTGTCATATACATGCCATTATAATGAGAACATTATTGTAATAAAACGTTGTAAATTCTCTGAGTTTAGTTGCCGTTTCAGCGCGCTTGTTGTGGGAATAGCGCGTCCAGAACAGGGCCTACACATTATGACCAGCACAAGTTCGATTGTGCATTCACGTCATTTTTTGCAGATAAGTCGTGATATAAAGTTGATGTAATATAAATATATGATTAATCTCACATATGATGCATTTCGTTTAAACAACCTGCTAGAAAAGTTCTTTCGTTTAAACAACCTGCTAGAAAAGTTCTTCAGTTTCCCGGTGCTCGTTCTCTTCAGCTTCAGCGCGCGCACTTTAAACAACAATGCAAAACATTAAAAGCTGATTGGGACTGTCATATAATTATAATTGTATTCACTATTGTGATAAATTAGTAAATTGGGCAACCGTTGAGTTGATTAATCTTCTAGCAAAGCGATTCAGTTTCGTTCTCTTCAGCTTCAGCGCGCGCAGCTCACACTGACAGCAATGTCATTTGAAACCGTACTTAAGCTATTAAAGATGTTTACTATCACTGTAATATTAAAAATATTTTTTTTTTCAAAAACATTGCGTTATAATTGTTCTCGTATTATTTTCATCAACGATATGGTTTGATTGAAATAATTTCCTTATTGTCGGTGCAGAGGCGATTCCATTTTATTGATCCATGGCACGTGCATTTAGTTTCTTTATATGCAGCCCAATGTTATCCAATGACTTATTTAGGTTTTTTTTTTTTTTTTTTTTTTGTTAGGCAATAGATTTTTTGATAACACTTTACAATACGGTCTCATTTGTTAATGCATTAACTAACAGAGAGCAATAGCCTTTGTTATTGTTATTATAAAATATGTGCGTTCATGTTAGTTCACAGTGCATTGACTAATGTTAACAGATACAACTTTCTTAAAAATGTCTTATAAAATTTTTGGTTCAACTAATGCTAACAAAATTAAACCTTATTATAGTGTTACCATTTTTTAATAAAGAAAGTTGCCCAGTGTTATTTTACAGTTGATTCTGCTACTTTATTTATATTCTGTATTTCTGAATAGGCTACTAGACCTATCCAAAACTTTTCTTTTGCTATTGTTAGCCTATTTATTTGTGCTATACATTTTTTCAATTTAATTAAAAGATTGAAATCAAGCTTCCTTGTGTTGTGTAAATGTTTAACAACAAACGTACCACATCGTAAAAATGCAATGAGTGAACAAACATTAACGTGAAATAAATGTTTGTAAAAAAAAACAAAATTATTTTTAAATTGTGCATTTATAGTGTTGCAACGCCATTGTCCATGTTTCTGTGATTTCTATGACAAGTTATCGTTTTTATAGTCTTCTCCATTCATTTCCCATGGTGTCAAAAAGACACGGACATCCTGAGTGTGTAGGCTATTTAAAATATATGCCAACATCCAGACAGGCTATTGTATTTTTATTTTTTACATTTCTAAATTCACTCGGCGCTCTGTTAAAAACACTGCACTTTTATTTTATTTTATTTAGTCATAATGCCGGGGTACAATAACGAAATGTATTTTAGATGTAGGCTATACAAAACATTTTTTTGAAATTAAAAAAATATAAAAAGTTTATAAAATTACATAGTTCATAAATTATCACTCGCGTGGCAAGCCCGCGAAAGAATGCAGAGGGCATATATAAAGCTGCAGCAGAGCTGCAGTCAGTGCCCTTCGCCCAGCGGACATCTCTTCTGACTGGATCACCACGGACGACTGAGTTTTCCTGAGGTAAAGTATCTACTTATCACTATCAGATTATTTTAATTACCTTAAAGACTACATTTAATTACATTTAAACAGATAGGCTATGTAAATGATGTAAAACTAGCTATAAATAGGTTATGACATTTCAAAATAAGACCGGAGTAAATAATACATTATTTTAGGACACAGTTTGAACAGGTTTTTTTTCTCAGCTATAACAACTAAACATAAATAACATCCGTTTTCTCAAATGAAACAAATTAAATGGTTAAAAGGTTGTCGGACGCCCTTTTCCACACACAAACAATGACTTTCCGCCTTTTTTCAACATTAGGCCCCAAGACCATACAGTAGGCTACAGTTAAATGCCGTTAAATTCCGTTAAATATGCGTGATGTCATTTGCACCCAAGTGATTTAAACCCCCTCCCTCTCTCTCCCCCCCCCTCCCTCTCTCTCTCCCCCCCCTCCCTCTCTCTCTCCCCCCCTCCCTCTCCCCCCCCCCCCCCTCTCTCTCTCCCCCCCTCCCTCTCCCCACCCCCTCTCTCTCTCCCCCCCTCCCTCTCCCCACCCCCTCTCTCTCTCCCCCCCTCCCTCTCCCCACCCCCCCTCTCTCTCTCCCCCCCTCCCTCTCCCCACCCCCTCTCTCTCTCTCCCCCCCTCCCTCTCCCCACCCCCCCTCTCTCTCCCCCCCTCCCTCTCCCCACCCCCTCTCTCTCTCTCCCCCCCTCCCTCTCCCCACCCCCCTCTCTCTCTCTCCCCCCTCCCTCTCCCCACCCCCTCTCTCTCTCCCCCCTCCCTCTCCCCACCCCCTCTCTCTCTCCCCCCCTCCCTCTCCCCACCCCCTCTCTCTCTCCCCCCCTCCCTCTCCCCACCCCCCCTCTCTCAATCTCCCCACCCCCCCTCTCTCTCCCCCCCTCCCTCTCCCCACCCCCTCTCTCTCTCTCCCCCCCTCCCTCTCCCCACCCCCCTCTCTCTCTCTCCCCCCTCCCTCTCCCCACCCCCTCTCTCTCTCCCCCCCTCCCTCTCCCCACCCCCTCTCTCTCCCCCCCTCCCTCTCCCCACCCCCCCTCTCTCAATCTCCCCACCCCCTCTCTCTCTCCCCCCCTCCCTCCCCCTCTCTCTCTCCCCCCCTCCCTCTCCCCACCCCCTCTCTCTCTCCCCCCCTCCCTCTCCCCACCCCCCTCTCTCTCTCTCCCCCCTCCCTCTCCCCACCCCCTCTCTCTCTCCCCCCCTCCCTCTCCCCACCCCCCCTCTCTCTCCCCCCCCCTCCCTCTCCCCACCCCCTCTCTCTCTCCCCCCCTCCCTCTCCCCCTCCCTCTCCCCACCCCCTCTCTCTCTCCCCCCCTCCCTCTCCCCACCCCCTCTCTCTCTCTCCCCCCCCTCCCTCTCCCCACCCCCTCTCTCTCTCCCCCCCCCCTCTCTCCCCCCACTCTCTCCTCCCCCCTCCCTCTCTCTCCCTCTCCCCCCCTCCCTCTCTCCCCCCCCCTCTCTCCTCCCTCTCCCCCCCTCTCTCCTCCCCCCTCCCTCTCTCCCGCCCCCCTCCCCCCCCCATATCCTGTAGCCTACAGGTGGGAAAACTATTATGAAATCAGCCACACTCGTCATTTTGTAATTATTGATGCAATAATGAAAATAAAATATTTAGACCAGTATATATCAGGAAATGTTCTATTGCTGTTTACTGTCACTGACTATGTAATAGCCCACTGTATGTCTAAAGTAACTTAAAGTAACATGTCTAAAGTCACTTTTATAGTAGTAGGCCTACTTAATAGATTATTTTTTTGTTGGAAAGTCTCATCGAATGCATTTCTCTATATGAAAATAATTATTCTCTTCTCTTTTTCCAGCTTCATTAGCATCTGTTTGTTGGTAAGTGACCATCTGTGCATCTGTGATTTTTTTGCCATGTAGCCTACATTCTGATTAGTATATTGTAGTGATGTCATAATGTCATGCCCACTCACTTCTTATGTCATGCCCACTCTTTAATAATTGATGAACAACCAGCACATTTTAACAGAGGTGTAAAGTCCAGGTTCAGAAAGTAAAAGTCCACCTCAGTATTTTGTTCCAATCACCTGGATTTGCTAATTAGCAGTTTTTTAGACAGGATTATGGCTGCTGCATTTTCATTATAAACATGTTTTACTCACCTCCAACTCTCTCTGTAGTGCAGATGCATGTGCATCGCTATAGGAGGAGTGCTTCAGCACCCCCAAGAAAGACCAAAGCACCCCGATAGCATCCCCAAAAATAAGTTCTGGAAGCAATTAGCCTATATTCAGGCTGTATTCTATGAATCTATATAAAAAAGATTTTATTCGATTCCTCCTTTTCTTTCCTCGCTTCCTTCCCTCGCGTCCTACAGGGGGTGGAGCTGAGACGCGAAGGAAGGAAGCGAGGAAAGAAAACGAGGATGCACAAATAAGAAATGAGAAGCATCCATATTTGTTGTCAGCTTATGTATAGTGTGTAACTCCATGTTGCAGATCATTTACGTAGTGTCACGCAGTGTGAACACCACAATGACTTCAAGACTCCAGAGCAAGTCGTCTGAACAGCACAGCTATCTGCTGACGTTTAAAGTTGTGTAGTGAGAACTTGGCATTAGTGAAATCAGCTGGCTGAGTTCATGGTGGAATAAACATATAGCAGGACTTTTACTTTTTGACCCCTGGACTTTACACCTCAGCATTTTAAATTATATATTAAAAAAACACTCATGTTTCTTCTTTTTCTCTTTTTTGCTCGTGTCTCAACAGCAGCAAAATCCACCCTAACGGCTCTTTTAAGAGCCAAGACAATCAAAATAGTGCATCTTTGGCTTTGTAAGTATGTTTACTAACTGTTAAACACCTTCTCAGTATCTGGGTTTTGATTAATTGAAGCTATATCATGCGGCAAGTTATCGGTAAAGTCTTAATAAAGACATCGAAAGGATAGTTCCTCTAAAAAAACAAACAAGCATCCTGCATCTTAAAACACGTTCCTCTAATCTAATGTCAAGAAAACTGGACATTTTTATATTCTCGATAACCAATCCTGATAACACAAAAAAGTTCATTATAGTTCATTATGTATGTAGCATGAACTAATAATGAACTTCACTTCTACAGCTTTTATTAATGTTAATTTCAACATTTACTAATACTTCATTAAAATCGTGCACTGTAAACTAACATGAACAAACAATGGACAGCTTTATTTTATTAACCAACAATAATAAAGATGAACAAATACTGTAACAAATGTATTGCTCACGGTTAGTTCATGTACGTAAAACATTAACTAATGAAGCTTATTGTAAAGTACAAGCCAGCACACATGGATTACATGCATTTAATTAAGCATATATGATATGGGCTTTCAGAAAATTCCATGTTTGTTGTCCTGCTTGAATACCACAAACACAGCTGTAAATTTTATGTGTAATTTGATCATGTTTATTTGTGAAGTTATAGTAAGTCAATCACATGTATGTATGTTTTAATGTGCTGTATGTTCTTGCTTGTCTTTGTTTTAAACAGGCTCCTGACACTTCTTTTTAGCAAAAATCCTGTCCTTACAGAAAGGTATGTCACACAATAGCAGTTGTTTATAACAGTGTAGCCAAAAATAATCTGTAGTTTAATTGCATTTACATTCTTAAAGTTGGTGTGCAACCAGTGTTGGGTAAGTTTAAAAAAGTAATTAGTTCTAGTTACTTCTCACAAAAACTGAATTAGTAAACTGAGTTACATCATTACAAAAGTAACTAAATACATACCAGGGAAAGTAATTATTGCGTTACTTAAAAAAAAAAAATAATATGTGAAATAACTTGTATACCCCCAATATACAAAATTTTAAATGAATGAAATGGACACTAAATAGAACACATTATTATTATAAAACATTGTAGACTAGACTAACCACTATATTTTAGTATAGCCAACAGCATGATGGGGTGTGCAAATGCTGCTCAAAATAATTAAACATTTTAGTGTTAGTGCTTTCTCTCCGTAAAACGGCAAAATTTGACAACAATTTATTAGTTTGCCTGATTATTTTAACAGAAGATTTATGTTGACCGCATGTTTGACTCGGCAAGGAAGTGAAAGTCCTATATATATTTTATCTCAGATTACAAGGACATGGCTTCCAGGAGTTATTGGACTAAGCGCCGACACACATTAAGAATCCTGAATTCTTTTGATTCATCACCTTCTGTTCAGGAGATTAATGGTGGTAAAAGTTTGGGAGAAGTTAATCCTGAATCTCTGGATGTCAATGATGAGGAAGATGATGTTTTCATGGATTGTGTAAATTCATTTGATGACTGTGGCAACATTAGTGATGAGAGTGATGCAGTGGAAGATGGTGATACAGACTGTAGTGATGAGAGTGATACAGTGGAAGATGGTGACAGTAGTGATGAAGGTGATACAGTGGAAGATGAATGTGCAAAACTATCAAAGGTGCTGTGTGAGTGGGCTCTGAGGAATGATGTGCCACAGAACACCCTCTCAGATCTTCTTTGTGCACTACAGGAGTTTCATCCAAATTTACCAAAGCAAGCTCGCACCCTGCTACAAACAGCCAAAATAGCAGCCAATGTTAAAAACATCAAAGGGGGTGAATATATACATTTCGGCATTCTCACTCATCTGCGGACAATTTCAACTCTCATCAACGAAGATAGCAACTCTATTGGCCTCCAAATTAATGTTGATGGGTTGCCCTTGTACAAGAGCTCTGCTTTGCAGTTGTGGCCAATTTTGGGAAAAGTGTCATTTGAAGAGGAACCTTTTGTTATTGGAATTTTTTGTGGCAATAGCAAGCCTCTGGATTTGGAGCAGTATTTATCTGACTTTGTGCAGGAGGTAGCTAGCCTTGAGCAAGGCTTTGAGGTGGCAGGAAAGAACTTTACTTTAAAGATTGACTGCTTCATTTGCGATGCTCCTGCAAGATCGTTTATTAAAAACATTAAGGGACACAATGGGTACTTTGGGTGTGAGCGCTGCAATCAAGAAGGAGTCTATGTTAAGAACCACATGACTTTCCCAGAGAAGACGGCTACACTCCGCACAGATGATCAGTTCTCTAGACAGGAGGATGAGGAACACCATAGGGGCAACTCTCCCCTTGCACGGATTAACATAGGCATGGTTACAATGTTCATTTTGGACTACATGCACCTAGTTTGCCTGGGAGTGACTCGAAAATTGATACGCTTTTGGATGAAGGGAGATTTTTCTTGTAGGTTGGGCTCGCATGCAGTGATGGCTATCTCTGTGAGATTGCAGCAGCTAAGGCAGCATATGCCAATTGAGTTTCAGAGAAAGCCAAGAAGATTAGCAGACATTGACCGGTGGAAAGCCACTGAATTCCGCCAGTTCTTACTTTATACGGGCCCAATTGTTTTACAAGACATCCTTTCCTCTTCTCACTACAGAAATTTCATGAATCTCTCAATTGCCATGTACTTGATGCTCTGTCCTGCCTTGTGTAATCATTACTGTGACTACGCTGATGCTCTCATGAAACATTTCTTAAGCGAATTTGAGCAGTTGTATGGTGCTGATGAATTGGTGTATAATGTGCACAGTTTGACTCATTTGGCTGATGATGTTAGGAGGTATGGAGCTTTAGATGGAGTGTCAGCTTTTCCATTTGAAAACTACATGAGAAAGCTGAAAAAAGCTTCCCGGAAACCACAGTTTGTTCTTAAACAAATATTTAACCAAATTACACTTGAAAGGACATTTATTACATCAAAAAAAGCAAAGAAGACAGACAGCAAGACACCTTTGCTGAAAATGAGACACTCATGTGGTCCATCAATACCTAACCTGCCTCACTGCACCCAGTATAAAAAGGCAATCTTTCAACAGTTCTGCGTTGCCACAACTACTGGGGACAACTGTGTGATGGCTCAAGGGAAATTGGGACTGGTACAGAACATACTATGTGATGAAAAGACCAATACAAAGTACATAATTTTCAAGAGGTTTTCAAAGCTAGATTCCCTTTATTCCAGTCCTCTAGATTCAAAAGACATAGGTGTTTATAAAGCAAGTCATCTAGAAAGTACAGACCAAATAAACTACCTGTCAGATATAACAAGAAAATATGTTTTGATCCACACAGACACAGAATGGGCAGCCATTCCATTTCTCCATTGCTACTGAGGGTTTTTTCTTCTTTCTATTTTTTTGTAAATGTAAATGTCTTCCACCAGCGAGTCACCTTCAACCAGCGAGTCACCTTCAACCAGCGAGTCACCTTCCACCAGCGAGTCACCTTCCACCAGCGAGTCACCTTCCACCAGCGAGTCACCTTCCACCAGCGAGTCACCTTCCACCAGCGAGTCACCTTCCACCAGCGAGTCACCTTCCACCAGCGAGTCACCTTCAACCAGCGAGTCACCTTCAACCAGCGAGTCACCTTCAACCAGCGAGTCACCTTCAACCAGCGAGTCACCTTCCACCAGCGAGCCGCCTTCCACCACCTTCAACCAGCGAGCCACCTTCAACCAGCGAGTCGCCTTCAACCAGCGAGTCGCCTTCAACCAGCGAGCCACCTTTAACCAGCGAGTCGCCTTCAACCAGCGAGTCGCCTTCAACCAGCGAGTCACCTTCAACCAGCGAGTCACCTTCCACCAGTGAGCCACCTTCAACCAGCGAGTCACCTTCAACCAGCGAGTCGCCTTCAACCAGCGAGCCACCTTTAACCAGCGAGTCGCCTTCAACCAGCGAGTCGCCTTCAACCAGCGAGTCACCTTCAACCAGCGAGTCACCTTCCACCAGTGAGCCACCTTCAACCAGCGAGTCACCTTCAACCAGCGAGTCACCTTCAACCAGCGAGTCACCTTCCACCAGTGAGCCACCTTCAACCAGCGAGTCACCTTCAACCAGCGAGTCACCTTCCACCAGCGAGCCACCTTCAACCAGCGAGTCACCTTCAACCAGCGAGTCGCCTTCAACCAGCGAGTCACCTTCCACCAGCGAGCCGCCTTCCACCAGCGAGCCGCCTTCCACCAGCGAGTCCCCTTCAACCAGCGAGTCGCCTTCCACCAGCGAGCCGCCTTCAACCAGCGAGTCGCCTTCAACCAGCGAGTCGCCTTCAACCAGCGAGTCGCCTTCCACCAGCGAGCCGCCTTCAACCAGCGAGTCGCCTTCAACCAGCGAGTCGCCTTCAACCAGCGAGTCGCCTTCAACCAGCGAGTCGCCTTCAACCAGCAAGTCGCCTTCAACCAGCGAGTCGCCTTCAACCAGCGAGCTACCTTCAACCAGCGAGTCACCTTCAACCAGCGAGTCACCTTCAACCAGTGAGCCACCCTCCACCAGCGAACCACCTCACCAGCGAGATGGCCCTGTACAGCATTGTTGAGTTCCCAGATTACTCAGTAGGGATTGTGAGCAGCAAATGGCTTAATGAGGACTCCTCCATAACTCTGTGGCCACCTTATACTGACCCTGGTAAACAGAAGGCAGCTTTGTTGATGCATGAAGTTCCTGGAGAGACTTGGAAAGCGCATGAAATCTGTGTTTTGGGCACAGCAGGTAGATTTTTTTTTCTCTCCCAGAAATGTATATAACTTAAACTAAGCATTGCATGAAATGTGTCAAGGTAAATGTGAAAGGATGAAAGACCTATTGACATTTATTTTGTTTCTTACAGTGGATTATGAAAAGGCAAGATATAAAGCCAAAATGGCAGAAACAAATCTAATTGTAGCCAGTGAACCTGAAGAATTAGATCGCAGTCAGCGGTCAAGACAGTAAGTGTTGTTCTATTGCTTTTACTGTCTAGTACATTTATGCAAATTAGGTTAAATATTAAACATAAATTATAGTGCTGGTGCATTCTAAGTTATAAATGTTGTGAACAAGATCCTGAAAGCAAACTATTACTATATCTAAAATAGTATGAGCCAGTTATTTAGTATGAGCCAGCTGTTTATGTGTGTTAAAATGCATTCTTGGATTGTTTTTCCTCATTTTGTGCAGACCTACCAAACGCTACATTGATCTCGAGCCTGAACCTGCTCCACTGAAAAGGCAGAGACAATCACAAACAGTCACAGCTGCAGTCGTACACCAGCTACCAGTTCCACCATCACCCATGGGTTTGCCACCTTCTGGTCATAACTCTCTGGTTACTCTGTCTCCAAGCCACCTTCCACCCCCGAGTCGCCTTCCACCAGCGAGTCACCTTCAACCAGCGAGTCACCTTCAACCAGCGAGTCACCTTCCACCAGCGAGTCACCTTCCACCAGCGAGTCACCTTCCACCAGCGAGTCGCCTTCAACCAGCGAGTCACCTTCAACCAGCGAGTCACCTTCAACCAGCGAGTCACCTTCCACCAGCGAGTCACCTTCAACCAGCGAGTCACCTTCAACCAGCGAGTCACCTTCCACCAGCGAGTCACCTTCCACCAGCGAGTCGCCTTCAACCAGCGAGTCGCCTTCAACCAGCGAGTCACCTTCCACCAGCGAGTCGCCTTCAACTTTCACCTGAGGTCCACCTTCCACTTGCAAGCCGTCCTTCACCTGCAGCCTTCCCCCTTCCTGTGAGGAACTCTCTATCAGCAGGTATGTTTAGTAGACTGTAAAAAGGCTTACACCTCTCTAGCCTTGGAAGCAAAAGTTATTTTTATTCTTTGTGGCTACATCTTGTAATGATGGTTATACAATAAGAGTTGGTTCTTGATAGAAGAACTCAATGTTAATATCCATTTCTTTCTTATTAGGCTAGGCCTTACATTACCTAATTATATGAGGATTTTGTCTGTAATGTATTGTCTGTGGATTTTATTGTTTCATTTGTAGAGATGCACACTAGGCCTATTCTGATTTCCGGTTTTTCATTGAGTTTGACCTGCAATACCTATTTTAGCCGATTCCGATTTCATTTTTTCTAACCACTTTACAGCACACACAAATATTTATTTTCTATCTTTTCTTTAATAGAACATTTTGCATATAACATTTTTTTTAACAGATAATCGCTATAATGCAACTGAATGATTAAAAATAAGCTTAAATGCGTGTATCTTCTATAAATATTTTTATTATTCATTTTATTTTCAGACATACTCCAGTTTTTGTTAAAACTCACTACACATGTTTATTCTGTGCATTTTGAGCAAATAGAAAATAAAATAAGAAATAATTCAAATAGAAATAATTTCTATTTTGTCTATCGAAAGGGTGCTTTCACTTTAATTGAGCTAACGGGGCAGCACAGCAAAAACTAGACTCAGTGCCGAAACCCACTTCACTGCTTCACTGCACGCACGTGACGCTCACGCTCTGCTCATGCTGCCGTTGTGAATGCACTCATTGGTTAACATGCACTCCAAAAAAATATGCGCCGCTCACGCTTGCGGTGTGAAACTGCTGTGATGCTGATGCTAAGCGATGGTAATCATGAGTGCATTTGACTGGCATAAAATCGGCATATGGACTGACCGGCCGGTCGCCGGCCATGGCCGATCACGGGAAAATCGGCCCATTCCGGTCAATCTGTGCATCTCTATTCATTAGCCCATTTAATATTTTCACCTATTACAGATACAATAGTATTTTAATAACATTAGTTATCATGTATTTGTGTAAAGGCTATGTATTATAGTACTATAGTATAGTACAGAGAAAGTGACACAGAAAGCCACAAAGGCTGTTCAGACTGCAGGCATTAATGCTCAATTCCGATTTATTGCCAGATCCGATTTATTGCCAGACTGACTGACTGACTGACTGATTTTTTAAATGTGGCCTGCATGCGCAAAAGAGTAAATGACGTAAATCGAGTTTATAGCCTATTATTCTGCTAAAACGGTCTCTGTGCTCAGTTTTAATTGTTTTCTTCCTTTTCAGGTATTGATAGATATTTAGTCAGTACACTAGAGGAGATTAAGGACAGGCTGACTATGCTGGAGAGAACAGTGGCAAATAGCTCTCGATCAAGCACAAAAGAGGTCACATTGCCTGATGACGTCATATTACCCCTCCAAAGCTACCAGGACATGGATATCTTGGAGCAAAAAATGGAAGATCATCAATGTCGGAAAGATTTGGTATGTCAACAGTAGCTCTTCTCAAGACCAATTACTTTGAACTAGCATTGACCGAGCCTCTGGCTCTAACTATATGGACAAAAGTATGCAATTACACCCTCAAGAACTTAAATGGCATGCCATTCAAGTCTATATGCATTAACATGGACTTGGTCCCCCCTTTGCAGTTGCAATAACTTTCGCTCTTCTGGGAAGGATTTTCACAAGGTTGTGGGGTGTCAGTGGTATTTTATGCTCATACATCCACAAGAGTTTTTGTGAAAGTCAAAAAAATATTATTTAACAATTTCGTCTTAAGTGTTGGAATGCGCACCAAAATAAAGTAATTTCTTCTACGTTGAAATTATTTTAAATGATTACATTTTCATATTTGTATGCAGAAACAAAAATTGATCGACATGCTCAGGGTTAAGAGAGTGACAGCAGAATATCTCGCTTAACTTCATCATACAACCGGGGAATTGCCGCTTCTGTTAAAAACTTTTATGCTTATTTAAGACATAACCAACTGTGTTTAGAGGATACTTACCAAAAAAAAAAGCAGGATGTGCAGTATATTGAAAAGAAATATTAAAAGTGCGATAAGTCGGGAAAGAGAACGGAATTCTTTGCACATGCTCCGAGCGCAACACAGACAAGCATAGCCTTTGTCTTCGGTTGTGCTCCTAAATGGCCAAATAAACACAAAAATTTATCAAAATGCCAAGTCGAGTATTCACGTAAACACAGTAGATGTAAGTACTGTGTGCATTCTCTCTTTCTCTCTCTCTCTCTCTCTCTCTCTCTCTCTCTCTCTCTCTCTCACATGCAGACAGAGAGGATTTATGTTCATCAACCACAGTCACAGTGAAAGCCCTTCGCAATTAATACGTATTGAAACTTTATTGTTTGCTGTATATTTGTTTGTTTTTAGTTGTCTATCTATGGACCTAATAATTAGCTGCTGTTGACATTTTATTGAAAAATCCCTTTTTAATTTGTGTATGTTCCTTCCTGTTAGACTGCCTATCTAGGAACCATTGGTGGGTGTAATGTCCAGGTAGCAACTAGGAGAATATTGACAACATTGATTGGCCATTCTTTAGCCACTCAATTGAACTGGAATGGCTCAAATCAAAAGAGACCTTTTCAGAGCCTGAGGCTAAAGAGGGTTGTAACAGGTAAGCATGTGGTATTAGAAATGGCATGTATTAATTACTTCCCATACACCATGTTGTCTCATGCCTATTTGCTTTTCAGAGGCTGTAAGAAAATGTTCCTTTCAGCCAAGTCCTCGTGATTCCGAAATTGAGAGTGAGATAAAGGTGTGGCTGCGGAATTCAAGAGACAGAGCGGGTGGACGAAAGGAGCGGTACCACCGTCTGCTGACTAGTCAAGAGACCTCGGGGGAAGAGTGAACTTTGCCAATGAATGATTAGCACACCAAACTTTTTTTTATTTTTTCAGCAAAGGTATTTTTATGTTTATTTGAATTATTTTTATATTTGTATGGATGATTTTTAGTCCCTTTCAGAGTGTTAAATTACCTTTATTAACCTGTATTGACCTGAATTGAATGTTTTATATTTTGTATTTAATAAATACATTGATTTGAAATCCCTTTGACTACTGTACATTTTTGTGGTGACTGCATTCATTTCAGATGTATAGAATAATTGTTTTTCCCAAAGACTTATAGTTATAGTAGCCGAAAAGTATTTATAGTGAAACAGATTAATTTTGAAAAAAATAAAATTAAAATAAATAATTGTGAACAAGATCTTTTGTTTTAGTTGAATAGTGCCCTGTGTGTGCGGGCCCTGTGTGGGCTTAGTGAGGGCTTCCTGGGGGCTAAGGGAGGGCTGCCCATGCAGGGCCAACGTTCTGCGGGCCCTGTGTGTGCGGGCCCTGTGTGGGCTTAGTGAGGGCTTCCTGAGGGCTAAGTGAGGGCTGCCCATGCAGGGCCAACGTTTTGCCAATGAGCAAATTCTCATGGGCCCTGCGCTAGCAGCCTGCTGGGGGCCCTTAGGCTAGCCCTAAGTGGGCCCGGAAAGGGCCAGTGCGGGCTTGTTTGCAGGGGTCAGTGTGATCCTTCCCAAACATAACATTTGGTGACGAGGATGGCTGATATAACACTACCACCTCCTGCTCCTTTCCTTGCTCTACCTGGTGAGCCTCTGATTCTCTTGACTCGCTGGTTATGGTCTTTCGAGACTTTCATCTTGGCAGCTGGATCTTGGGGCTGACTGAAATGAGCACAGCTCGCAAAAAGGCACTGTTACTGCATTGCTTGGGAGCCGAGGGTCAGCGTGTGCTGGGAACGCTTGAGTCAGACACACGAACACAGCCGTGCAACTACTGACCGCACACTTTGCAGCCCCACAGAGCGCGCTCTTGCGCCGGTTTCTGTTCCGTCAAAAATACCAGCTGCCTGATGAGTCAGTGCAACTGTACGTAGCCAAGTTACATGGATTGGCCAGCACATGCGTTACAGGACAAAATGAATCGCGACCAGTTGATTGAACATACCAACAACGTAAAAGTACGCGCAACTCTACTATTAGAACCGGATGATTTATCACTGTCCAGAACAATCACGATTGCATTACAATAACTCAAATAGAGAGTACAGCTGCATTCTCGCCCTGGCTTTCCGTGATGGTGTCTCAGCTGAACTTAAGCAGCTGGGTGGCCATTTACCTGGATGATGTGGTTATCCATGGGCCCTCTCCTGAGAGTCATGATGAACGCCTCAGCAGAATTTTTGCGGCCCTAGCTGAACACAAACTGACCGTCAATGCTGAAAAATGTGTTTTCTATGCACCGACCATTGAGTATGTGGGTTTCCGACTGTCGGCGGATGGTGTCACACCACTTCTGTCAAATGTAGACGCCATACTGGCAATTCCCGAACCCAGCTCGGCTGCACAGGTCACCTCCTTCTTGGGCATGACAGGCTACTATCTGAAGTTCCTCCCACATTATTCTGCTACCACTGCTCCACTACGGCGTCTGCTGTGTAAGGATGAGCCTTGGGTGTGGTCACAGGTATGCTCTGAGGCGGTCCGTGTACTCAAGTTGCAGCTCACCACAGCTCCAGTGTTGGCTCACTTCGATATCTCTAGCCCCACCTTGGTGACCTGCGATGCGTCGGCTACAGCCATAGGAGCAGTGCTGTCACAGACTCAGCGGGGCGTGGAGAAGCCCATCGCCTTTGCGTCGCGGGCCCTCAATCAAACGAGCAGCGGTACTCGGTGGAGGAACGTGAAGCATTAGCCTGCATCTGGGCCTGCGAGAGGTGGCACTTGTATCTCTATGGCCGCGCTTTCACCCTGAGGACAGACCACCAGGCCCTGACTGCACTGCTTTCTACGTCGGGGACAGGCCACAGACCACTGCGGCGACACCGCTTGTCCGACCGTCTTCGCCAGTATAACTTTGACCTGAAGTTCACCCCTGGCAGAGACACAGACCGGGTGAAACGGGACATTGTCCAGATGTTACACACACCCTCCTGCTGGGGCTGGAAGCATTTTCCAGAATAAAGCAGGAGTTGTCCTGCTTGAACGACACCTGTGTGGCATGTGGCCTCTGCACAATCAACCCCAGCACCCTACATGCACGTGTCTTGGCAATGGCTCACGAGGGCCACCTGGGTATTGTGAAGTTGAAACAGCGCTGCAGAGACCGGGTTTGGTGGCCAGGGATAGATAAAGACATGATGAAAGACTGTGCCGCCTGTCTCTTGGGTGGTAAGACGTGTCACCAGCCCCCCCCCCCCCCCCACCATTACGACCTCTCGCTTGGCCATCGCAGCCCTAGGATCACCTGCAGCTGAACATATGCAGTGAGATACAGGGAGTTCCTCATCACCAGCGCTTCCTAGAGTTTGTCTATGAACTGCACTCGAAATGGCCCGAGCTCATTGCCACCGGCTCTGTGACCTGTCAGGTCATAATCAACTTTCTGGACTCTCTGTTCTCCCGCTGGGGCCTTCCAAATACTATCACAACGGACAATGGCCTGCAGCTGACCTTGGCTGAGTTCACCACATACCTCGAACACAAGGGTATTCGCCACATCTGCACGGCATACTATCATCCCCAGGCTAACGGTGGCGTCGAACGCTTTCACCAGTCGCTGAAAAACAGTCTCAGAGCACACCTGTTTCAGGGATTGACCTTCTCACAAGCCATCCGTTACACACTGCTGCACTACAGGGCTACCCAACACTCTACAACGGGGGTCTCTCCAGCTTTCCTCATGCTTAGCCATGAGCTCCACCTTCCCCTCGACAGGCTCAGCCCTGCACTGCCTCAGGGGCCATTACCAGGGGTAAGGGCCTCTGTTGAACGCCAGCAGAGGCGGATGAAGCAGAAATTCGATTTCTCAGCACACGCAAAGGTTCCTGACATACAGGCCGCAGATTGGGTCAGGGTTCGAGGCCCCACAGAGACCACAAACTAGCTTCGTATTGGTCTTCAAGTTACTCATCAGCTGGGCCCAGTCAACTTCTTGCTTAGTGACGGCACGCAGTGGCATGCAAGCCGCCTCCGCAAAGTAACGGCTCCGGCACATACAACAGGTGTTACATCTCAAGCCACACCCTCAGCTTGGCAGGACACCTCAGTGTTTCATAATGCTTTGAGTTAGTATTCAGGATGGATAGAGTTTGATTGTGCTGGAAGCATTCTGTTATGCCTGACGAATGTATGGTTCATTTACTTGGGTCTGAAAGGACAGTGAGTTTTGAAGTAAAGTTACGATAAGTTGATGCTACTCGCTGTGTCAGTGTGATCATTCCCAAACATAACCATAGCCTGACGTCGTCCTACTCAGATTCTAGTCAGAACATGAGTCTGATACTTACGGTGGCCCAGTAGTGCACAACACGACGAAATTTAAAAAGCAAACATAAGTTCACAACACAACATGAGCCACAACACAACGGAAAATGTACAACACAACGAAATAAAGCCGCAACACAACAGAAATTCTCCCGACCACTAGAGGGCTCTCGGAACGCGATAAAGTGAGTTCCCTTTCGAGAACGGTCACTTTGTATTGTGTAGCTAATATGCAGTGGAGAAACTCCTTTTCCACGAAATATTGAAGCAATCATTTAAAACGCAGTGCAGTTGCACAGCGAACACAGCAGAACATTTAGCTCGCTCATTGGCTGTGCTGCGGCAACTGCACATCCAATTGCCGAGCGCCTCAGACGCGTGACCCAATCAACTGACTTGGCGCCGAATACGTCAGAGCGAGCCTAAATGGGCCTAAGCCTATAATGATCGCTCATTTCGGCCAAAATATCAGATTTACTCAACTTCAGTGACACTTCACGTCTCTGAGTCCTCACTGAAGCCTTTTCGCCGTCGAATCAAGCCAGATCAGCTAGAGCAAGCCTTGAAAATAGCAGACAGCGCCTTCAACTCACCCGGAAGCCGCTCATCTTCTGTCGCTGCTCTCCTGTGGCCATCTGGCGTGAGAACGCTATATCCTTTTACTGCTGCTGCTGTGCTCGCTCTGCGACACTCAGCTTTTGTGAAAGAGCAAGTTTCCGAGGCGTTGTTGCAAATGCCTCATTCTTCATGCACCTCGTGCGGAGTTTGTCTACACGAGGATGACGGGCATGCGGAGCGCGCCACGTGTCTGGGCCCCGCCAACGCTGAAACTGCACTCTCTGCCCGCCCTCTCACAGTCCTGTGCTAGCGCTACAGTTAACGTTACCAGGACTAATTCGAACGCTGAAATGCTGTGCATCCTCACTGCGGCCGTTTCAGACCTCCGTCTCGAATGGGCCTCACCGGTGGAGCCGCGAGGAGTCGGCTGGATGGATGGTTTCTGCCAGGGCACCAGCAGGCCCCCCGCCACAAACTAGCGCCCTTCTTCCCTGAAGTTCACGACTGGGACTCACGAAGTCATGATGTGCACCATACTCAGATCGCACGAGCGCTTCCACTTACGCTTCGCTCTTCTCTGTCGACAGCGCAGCGGAAAAAGGATATTGAGATATTGCCGCCGCTCGAGGAAGCAGTCACCGCCCATCTGTGTCCACCCCCTGCTGCTGGCTGGAAATCGAGAGTGGAGCACCCCTCGAAGCCCTGCCGAAACACCTCAGCCCTCGCTGGACGCACTTTCTCCGCTTCCGGTCAGGCTGCATTGGCTTTACACACCATGGCGGTGTTGTAAGTACACACCATGGAGGTGTTGCAGGCAAAACTTCGAGTCTGGCCTGAACCCTGAGGCATTACGTGACCTGCGCAGCGCCACAGATCTAGCGCTGCGCGCTACAAAGGCTACCGCCCATGCCATCGGCAGAGGCATGCTAACCTCGTTGTGCTCGAGTGCCACCTCTGGTTGAACCTCACAGACATCAAGGAGGCGGACAGAACGGCGTTCCTCGACTCTCCTATTGCCAGCACCGTTCTCTTTGGCTCAGAGGTGAAGGATTTTCTGAGAGGTTTACTGACGCACAGAAATATTCTCAGGCTATGAGACACTTCCTGCCTAAATGCTCCAGTTCTGCTTCGAGCCAGCACAAGAGCACGCCGCTTCCACAGCCAGCGAAACCAGCACCTCGGGTCTCTCAGCCCCACCCTGCGGCTGATACCCGAAGTCGCTCAAGGTCAGCTAAACGCAACCCGCTGCCCCGGCTCCAGGGCCCCCGAGCCCGCATTGTGTTGGACCCTGAGCCACCGAAGCCCTCCTAGCTGTGGGAGGAAAGAGAGAGGGTCTGAGTCTCAAGCTAGCCGGACCACCCTCAAAAAGAGCTAGTCTAAAACCTACAGCTCCCTGTTCAGCTCAGGCGGCTGGAGTTTTACATACTGTAGTCAATGGGCCCGTTGCGCTGCACACGCCCCTACAAACAGACGCTGTTTTTACAAAACTACCCAAATAAGGCACAAAACAGTGTTTCAAACACACAACACTTGGGTAACCGGTCCCCATTCATTAGACGACCCCCCCTCCCACCCTTGTTGTCACTCTATCTCTCTGTCGGGTTTATCAAAACAACCCAAAACAGAACATGTGCACAAAACACAACACAAGGGTATTAGGTCCCCCTATGCTAGACGGCCCAGCCCCAATACATGTTCAAACCCTAGCCACAAGGGCCCAGGCCTGGCAGGCCATCCCCGATGTATCAAACTGGGTTATTCGCATTATAAAGCGAGGCTACTCGCTCCAATTCGATCTCAGACCCCTGCGTTTTCAGGCGGTCATCGAAACCTCGAAAGGCGGTCATCGAAAGTGCAAAATCTGCTTGCAAAAGGGCAGATCAAACCAGTCCCCGGCGCTGTGTGAGAGCTCTGGTCCCTTGAAAAGCCCAGACTGGTACTAGTCGGGTGTAATTATGGATGTGGCATCGAGGAGGAAAGTCATTTTCACAGACGCCTCCAACTTAGGGTGGGGAGCGCTGCACGAGGGCAAGCCTGTCTCCGGCTTCTGGCTGAGCCCGGAGAAGAGCTTACATATCAACTGCCTGGAAATGAGAGCAGTTTGGTTAGCCCTGAATGCATTTCTGCCAGACCTCAGGGCACACAACGTCTTGGTGCGTACGGACAACATGTTGGTGGTATCCTATATAAATCTCCAGGGTGGCCTCAGATCAGGCAGCCTGTATATCATGGCCAGAAAGCTCCTCCTTTGGTCGCATGCCAACCTATGCTCCCTGAGAGTCCAAAATGTAGGTGCGGACATGCTGTCTTGACACAAAACTCCCCCAGGCGAGTGGTCTCTCAACTCACAGACGGTTCGTCTGATATGGAGTATATTCGGCAGGGCAGAGGTCGACCTCTTCGCCTCAAGGAACAATGCTCACTGTGCAATGTTTTTTTCAAAGAACAGGGACGCGCTAGCCCACCCATGGCCCAGACACCCTATGTATGCGTTCCCACCGGTCTCTATGATCCCTCAGGTCATCAGGCGGATCAAGGAGAGCAGATGCTCAGTCCTGCTAGTAGCCCCCCTCTGGAAAACCCAAGCGTGGTTTCCAGAGCTGGCACGGATGATGGACACTGTTCCCTGGCCAGTCCCAATAAGGAAGGACCTCCTCACACAGGCGAACGGGACGATGTGGCACCCTCGCCCCGACTAATGGGCCTACCATGTATGGCCCCTGAACGGGTATCCGGGGACCTCCCAGAAAAAGACTTAATTACCATCACTGCGGCTAAAGCACCGTCTACAAGATGCCTCTATGCTCTGAAGTGGTCAGTATTTGCTGGCTGGTGCTCAGCCACACACACTCATGCAAAGTGGTACTCTCCTTTTTACTAAAGCTTTTGGATGCGGGTCGCTCCCCATCCACGCTCAAAGTGTATGTGGCAGCCATGGCAGCTCACCATGCTCCTGTAGCTGGCCAGTCGCTGGGGAGAAACAACCCTATAGTTCGGGGGCCTGAAAGGTTGATCTCAAACCACGTTCGCTGAAGACTGCTCTGCTGCTGGCTTTAGCATCAGTCAAGCGAGTGGGGGAATTACAGGCGCTCTCTGTGAGCCCCTCCTGCCTGGAATTCGGGATAAATGACTCCAGAATCATTCTCAAGCCAAGGCACGGCTATGTACCTAAGGTGCTCTCAACCCCGTTCAGAGCGCAGATTGTTACATTATTAGCACTTCCACCCTCGGAGAATGATGGGAAGGCTAATCTGCTTTGTCCCTTAGAGCGTTCTGCGCCATTTAGGCAGTCAGAACAGCTCTTTGTTTGCTTTGGCGGCCGCACCAAGGGGATTCCGGTCACGAATCAGAGACTATCCAGATGGATAGTGGATGCCATATCGCTGGCATACACCTCTGTGGGCCAGGTTTGTTCCATAGGCACTAAAGCCCATTCCACGAGAGGCATGGCCTCTTTGTGGGCTTGGTCCAGTGGTGTGCCAATTCAAGACATTTGTGCAGTGGCCAGTTGGTCCTCGCCATCCATATTTGTTAGATTTTATAATCTGGAGGTACCGTGCCTGCAGGCCAGGGTCCCCTCAGTATGATATTTAACCCGACGGTGTCTGTTTTTTTTATCTGTCTAGCATATTACTGTCCATAAGCACAAGTAGTCCCTGGACGGTTATGAGCCCCAGTTTTTATTCATGAAACCCAACTCTGTCTGGTTAGTGTCACTATACTGGGAGACTGATTATTGCTTGCTCTGTTGAGCCTCGGGGTGTTCCCTAGGCTCCAGTTGCTTCAGCCAGTTGCTTATGTGCAGCGTTTTACATTGCGTCCCCTCTGCATATTTGCTACGCAATACGAAGTGACCGTTCTCGAAAGGGAACGTACTCGGTTACTGACGTAACCTCGCTTCCCTGAGAGTAAGGGAACGAGTATTGCGTAGCCTGCTGCACTATTGCAATCTGTCAGGATGTGTCGCTTCAGTCGATTTAAACCTGATATATTGGCCGAAATGAGCGATCTTTATAGGCTCCATTTAGGCGCGCTCTGACGTATTCGGCGCCAAGTCAGTTGACGCGTCTGAGGCGCTCGGCCATTGGATGTGCGTTTTAAATTATTGCTTCAATATTTCGAGGAAAAGGAGTTTCCCCACTGCGTATTAGCTACGCAATACTCATTCCCTTACTCTCAGGGAACCGAGGTTACGTTAGTAACCGAGTATGTTTTCAATGCCACTGTTCTATAGAGTCAGCAGTCTAAAAAAAATATCAACACCACGATTAGTTTTAACAGTATGTAGCTAACCATTGTATATCGACATTTATTCATTCAAAATCACCTAATGTTTCGTTCATTATAGTTGCATAGTATTAGCTGCGTATTAGCTACGCAATACTCGTTCCCTTACTCTCAGGGAACCGAGGTTACGTTAGTAACCGAGTATGTTTTCCATGCCACTGTTCTATAGAGTCAGCAGTCTAAAAAAAATATCAACACCACGATTAGTTTTAACAGTATGTAGCTAACCATTGTATATCGACATTTATTCATTCAAAATCACCTAACGTTACGTTCATTATAGTTGCATAGCTCTAGAATGTTTTGACACACGCATTAGGGAACCGCCGACGCCAGCGACATTGAGCCTGACCTTTCAACGTGATGACGTAGTTCCCGGCGCGTTGCAGATCAGCTCAATCCAAACAATTGTAGTTAAAAAGTATATATATATATATATATATATATATTTTTTTTTTTTTTTAAATTACCTATCATTTCGCGAGATAAGACCCTCCTCCTCAGCTGCGATTGTGCACAGTCCGTTGAAGCACTTCAAAGACCTTTGAAACTGCATTGATTTGGACTTCAAAACGCTGGTTGTCATTGAAGTCCATTATTCGAAGAAAATTAAATGTTATCCTCAAAAAACTTAATTTCTCTTCCACTGAGGAAAGAAAGACGTGGATATCTTGGATGGCATTGGGGTGAGTATATTATTAGGAAATTTTCATTTTGAGGTGAACATCCTTTAAAACGTATAATTTGTATTAATTAAAATTACTTTTAACATTCAAAAACAGACATGTCCAAAATTGAAAGCTTGTATTGGTAGTAGACTGACTTATTACATGTGAATTATTTCCAATACTTCATGAATTTAGAGTAAACAATTATTTTTTAGGAAATAATATAATAAAAGTTTTCAAAGGTTGTAGTTCCTATTAACCAGGCTGACTTACAACAGGTGAAATTGTGCCAATAGCTCCCTGTATGCACAGTACACAATTTGTTTTTTATAAAACATGTTTTTTTTCATGTCCCAAAGCTTGTGGTAGTTTCCTAGTGACTAGATTGACTTATTATAGGTGAAATTGTGGCAATACCTTCCTGTAATTCTGCAATTAACCAAATGTTTTTTTTATTATTTATCAAATTATATTATAATAAATTATACGTTTTAAACACTTGGTGGAATTGCCAGACGTTTCCTTAGGGATCATGCGCTCTGGTAGCACGTCAAAGCATTCAGGAGTATAAATACGCAGCTATAATTCATGTAGGTGATTTTGAAGTAATATTTTATGTCGATAAACAATGGTTACATACTCTATAGGTAATACATACTCTACAATGGCAAGGAAAACTAACTTTATCGTGCTCTGAGAGCCCTCTAGTGGTCGGGATCATTTCCGTTGTGTTGTGGATTTATTTTGTTGTGCTGTACATTTTCCATTGTGTTGTACATTTTCTGTTGTGTGGATACATTTTCTGTTGTGTTGTGGCTCATTTCCTTTGTGTTGTGGAATCATTTCTTTATGCTTTGGCTTAATTTCGTTGTGTTGTGAACTTATGTTTACTTTTTAAATTTTGTTGTGTACTACTGGGCCACCGTAGATACTGCTACATTGGCCTGTGATTATCATAGACAGTAAAAGAAATGGACGCAGCGACCCCCTTGATTTCAACGCAGAAACGTGAAGCCTAATTAGAAGCACTCACTTCCTGATGGCTGAGCGTACTGCGCAGACTTAAACTGAGCTTGACGGCGTAGATGTGACGTGAGCAACCTGTCTGACAGTTGTAAATCTTCTAGTAGCTGTGCCACATACCAAATTATTTCCAATTCCTTAAAAACGTTGTTGAAATATTTTGTCCCCTTGCTTTTATGGACTATCTGTCTATGGGCTTCTCCCTTGACTTTATTTCTCCATGTCCCCCGATTGCCTCATAGACAGTAAAAGATTGCCTGCGAGCTTCTCCTCCTGTCTACACGGTAATTTCTCTATTGAGCGACAAGAGAGTCGCATGGTTATGACGCAATCGTTAGCCTATTTTTACAAAAACGGCTTCTACGGGGCCATAACGTAAGATACTACTGGAGCCTTTTATACATTGTCGTGTTTCTTTAGAAATAAACAATGGACAAATTTAAATGGACAAATTTAAAACTTTGGACGCCTCCGATGTAAAGTTATTCGCTGTCAAAGTGACTCCAAAATGAATGGGAGTCAATGGAATGCTAACAGCAGGTGAATGTAGCACACTTGAAGGAATAAACAAGCGTGTGAATTGGTTGGGTTCTTTTATTCAGCCAGCTTTTAACTCACAATTATCTTATAACAATTATACTATTCTGTCAATGTATTTTCTATTCTATCAATGTATATTCTAGATTTCCCCACATTCTCCCCTACAAAACAGAATGTAGTCCCGACATTCTCAGAATAAATTACTGGTTATTTACCCGTAGATAATTTCTTTGGTAGGAGTCAGTGATACCACAGTTTTAGTACTCGTGCTATACTGTCTACCGACACACAACATGTATCTCCTTTTCCATGCAGTGTGTTTGTAGCAGACATCATTGTGCACCATGATCTTCTACCACCATCGCTATTTATCAACAGGAATCTGTACTTTCACTGAAGGAATCTAACCTTGCACCATTGAAACAATTTACTTTATGTTTTTCTTCTAGGATGTTAAGGCAACTATTTTCTCTGTAAAACAAAAATATAAACTCAATCTTATTCTGGTCTTAATTTAACTTCTTACCATTTTAACTAGAACTAATTACTGTGATTTAATTCAACAGTCTACCCATTTACAATACTAGGCTGACCTAAAGTGTGGTAATTAAACATTTTCTTTTGTTTTCTGTTTCTCAAAGGATATACTCTTTTGCAGACAGGTTGTGAAGGAGGCTCCCCGTTACTTTCTTCGGCATCATCAGTTTCTTCAGCCTCTTCTTTGGAGGATGACAAATCATCATCTCCCGGTCCTGCTCCTTGTTCATGTTCCACCTCCGGTTCTTCTTCATCCAGCATCACCATGTCTTCTGAATCAAGTTCTGGGGGTTTTGACTGTAGACCATTTCTGGCGCTCCGACTCTCCCTGTCGACTGGCACTCCAACCAGGCATTTCCAATCATCCTCACCATCTGAACTATCACAGAATGTTTGATTTTGCTGGGTCAATGCTTTTTTTCTGTTTTGCCTCTTTTCTTGTTTTCTTTTTCAGGTCTTCCCGGTAAGTATTCTCTCTCTACAGGTAAATAGTCACACGGTAACAGTAGGTTCCTGTGTAGTGTTCTTGTTTTTCCTTTCCCCTGCTCAGGACGAACTTCATATACTGGACTATCCTGATACTTCTTCTTGGTGACAACATAAACTTGTTCTTCCCAAAATGATCGAAGCTTCCCCGGTCCACCTTTTTCCTTGAAGTTCCGAACAAGTACTCTGTTCCCAGGGATCAGTTCAGCTCCGTGTACTTTCCTATCATACAAAGCTTTACCTCTTTCTTTCTCTTTGCGTGACACTCTTGAGGCTAACTGGTAAGCTTCTGTCATTCTCTTCCTTCAGTTCTCGCCATAGTCCTGGTAAGAGGAGCTTTGGTCCTTTGCTGATACACCGAACATGATGTCAATGGGCAGTCTGGGTGTACGGCCGAACAGGAGATAATAGGGAGCAAACCCCGTCGCCTCACTTTTCGTACAGTTGTATGCATTCACCACTTTTGCAAGTGACGTCTTCCAGTCGGCTTTTGCGGTTTCTGGTAAGGTCCTCAGCATTGCTAGCAAAGTCCGATTAAACCACTCAACTTGACCGTTGCCCTGCGGGTAATAAGGTGTCGTGTGGGAGCCTTGCACGCCACTGTACTCTTGCAGCTTTGAAAACAGCTTGTTATCAAACTCCCTGCCTTGGTCGTGATGCAGTTTTGTCGGGAACCCAAACTTCAAAACAAAGTCCCCGAACACCTTCTCAGCCGCTGTCATGGCGCTATTGTTTCTGCATGCATACGCCTGTGCGAATCGTGTAAAGTGGTACATCACAACTAAAATGTATTCATAACCTCCCTTACTCTTCTCTATATGCAGAAAATCAATAGAGACCAGCTCAAATGGGTAAGTTGTGGTGATGTTTACCAGAGGAGCTCGGGTCAGTTTGTTTGGACGCTTGCTTCTCAAGCAACTACAAACACGTGTGACATAGTGTTCCACTTCCTTTTGCATGTGGGGCCAATAAAATCGATCTCTGATTAAGTTCAGCACCCTTTCTGCTCCCAGGTTGCCCATGTCTTGATGCAACTCCTTATAAACGAGCTCATGGTATCTCCTAGGCAATACCAACTGATGACGAGTGGCTGTTTTCCGAAACAAGAGACCGTGTTCATCCAGGTATAATTTTGCTCTTTCCCACATCAGTCCCCGAACCTCTCTACCCTGACTTCTGTTCACAGGCCGCGGTTTCACTTTTAGGTATGTAACGGCTTCTCTGATTTCAGGGTCTTCCTCTTGGTCTTTTCTCAGTACCTCCTTGGGGATCTCTGCAACTGCAGTGAACAGCTCCTCCTCCTGTTCTCCCGACAACACAGTTTCAATTGTAAGTGGACACAACCATGGCCCTCTCTCCTGACCCTGTACTACCGCTGACTGAGCTAAGCTGACCATGACTTCAGGGTGCACCTCTTCTGAACAGGTTTGCATGTACTGTTCCATATGCAGCGGCATACGCGACAAGCCATCCGCGTCCCCATTTGACTTTCCTGGGCGGTATTTGATGGTAAATCGAAAGTCAGCAAGTTCCGCTACCCATCTGTACGTTGTGGCATTTAACTTGGCTGTTGACATCACATATGTGAGAGGGTTATTGTCCGTGTACACAATGAATGATGGTGCATGAAAGACATAGTCTCTGAACCGTTCACATATAGCCCACTTCATGGCCAAGAACTCCAACTTTCCTGAGTGAAGATGGCAGTTTTTCTCAGGAGGGGTTAGGGTTCTTGATCCGTATGCTATTACCACTAAGTTGCCTCTTTGCCTGTGATAAAGCACCGGACCAAGGCCTTCCTGTGAAGCGTCGCAATGGAGTACAAAAGGTTCATCCAGATCTGGGTATCCCAGTACCGGTGGGTTAGATAAATAGTTGATTAACTCACAGAGGGCCTTTTGATTGTCGCTGGATGTGATTACCCAAGCTGTCCATGGCCATGTTTCCCTTTTCCTTTCCGCTTCATCTATACTTTCCCTGTTGGTGTCTTTTTTTCAGCGAGCAGCAGATAAAGAGGTGCGGCCTTGCGGGAAAAGTTTTCAATGTATGACCGGTAGTAGGAGAGGAATCCTAACAACTTTCTCACCTCACCAACTGTCTTAGGGGTCCTTTCTTTCAGTGCTTGGACAGGAGTAACGTCAGCCGGGTCCATCGTGTACCCATCTTTTGTCACCAGCCTCCCTAGGAATCATTACTGATTTCGGAACACTTCACATTTTCGAGGCGTTAGTTTGACACCATGATTTTGATAACACTGCAGCACTTTTCTAATGTCCTGAAGATGATCATCAAATGTTTTAGAATGAACTAAATTATCATCCAAATATGGTTGACATACCTCATCACGCAATTCTCTCAGGCACTCCTCCATGCTCCTTGGAATTCAGCAGGTGCATTTGACAATCCGAAAGGGACCCTCACCCATTCATATAGCTGTCGAGCATGTCATGTATGCGGGGAATAGGGTGTCTATCTGGAATAGATTTCTTGTTTAACTCACGATAGTCACAGCAGAGGCGGAGAGTTCCATCTTTCTTACGCACGCAGACTACTGGTGAAGAATATGGTGACTTAGATTTAGTAATCCACCCCTTATTTAACAGATCCTCCAGGTATTCTTTAAACTCTCTCCGAAGTGGCTTCGGGACGGACATGTATGTGTGCTTCACGAATGTGGTATCATTGAGGCGGATTTTAAGGCTGGAGAGATGGAATACATCCTACATCGCTGTTATCACAAGCAAAAGCACCACTCTCCTCCCTTAAAAGCTGCTTCACTTTTTGCTGCTGTTCAGGTTTTAAGTGATCAACGCATACAGGAGGGTCCCATAGGTTATCTTTTTGAACCGTTGACGTTGTATTTGTGTTTTCTGTAGATTGGCTAACTTGTTCACCGTCTTTTTTTAACAGGCTTTGGCTGGTGTGTGCAACAGTCACACATGCCACCTCTTTCTGAGCGGTCACTGGTCTCACCTCGGCAGGGTAGATGGCTTTAACTCGCTGAATATGGCCCAGAACTGCCCGTGGAGGCAAGTCAATGTCATGAGTAGTATCATTGACCACAGGAATACAGATGCGTGAACAGGTCCCTCTCTTAAGGCAAACAATGTTTTCCTCCACCCTCAATCCATCTGGCCACTTCGCGCACTCATCCGGTACAAAAAGAGCATCTTGATCAGATAGCAAAGGGCCCGTTTTAATGCAACATTTGACAGTTCTAGCCTGTTGGGCAGGAATTTTTGTTACTGACCTTCATACTTTCACTACTCCATCATTGAACCCTTCGTCTTGGCTTCTCACTAAGTTCAGCAAAACCTTTGCTTTCTTGCAGTCACAGGACAGTGCAGTACTCATGGCTTTGGTCTTTACTTTGGTAGGTCGCTCTACACCACTGTTCAACAGGTACTCAATGACATTGTAACCAATGATGGGATCCTCTGCCACTTCATCGTCACCACATACTAATTGTGTGCATGTGGACTGTTCTTTACCTCCACCAGCATAACCCATTCTCTCTTGACTTTGACGTAGTTCTACTGGAACCTCACTGACTTTAGTTTCTTTGATGTTGGCATTTTTCTTGAACTTTTGCTGTCGTTCGCCCTCAAGACTTGCAGCTTCGTTCATAGCTGTGATGAGACCCTCATCTGTGATTTTAGGATCATCAAGGCAGGTTTTTAGCTGATACTTAATGTGATCGTTTGATAACCCTGTTCCTAGGGCGCGCAGGAATCTTCTCTGTATGAGATCAGGGCTGTACAGTTCTTCTCAATCTGGTTCTCGAGCAGCAGCTAAAAGTCTTTCCTTCAACTCAATGGCACGGAATAGGAAGTTTTGTGGTGACTCACGGCTCTCTTGATGACCCCTTTAAAATGCACTTAAAATATTAAAAAGAGAACATTTACAATATCAACTGACATGGTGACTGGTTTTCCAACTCACATATAGGAGAATTAACACTTCTGTTAATCTGTCAATATTGATTTCAGGACTCCTGAATAAGGAACTCTCCATAACAAAAGGAGAAAAAGGCATATTTTACAGTAAAATAATAATATCAAAATAAGTTTGCTTTAAGCAGTCATCAAAATGGTGCATGATGTCTGATCTCATCTACCCCTCACCTTCAAGTTTGGGGACCCCCCATAAAACATATTCATGTCATTTTGAGCATTGCAATAATTAATCAGCCTTGACCAACCAAAAATTAGAGGATTCTTGTTGGAGAAATGGATCAGAAATGGAGCACATGCATGATGGTGTGACTATTAAATGTTGTACGTGTGATGTATTTTTTTTTATGCCTTGGAAAATGATGAAGATATGCAGCTTCATGTGTTCATTTGCTCTGATGTTCCTCAGTGTTCTTTCCTCTGAGAGAGAAAAAAGGGAGAGAGACACAAACTCAGACACTGTTCGCCCACACATCTTCAGGTAGGGAAGAAGCGCTGATAATCAGCACTCAGTTATGTAGTGCTTCAAATGGTTTGAACACATGTATTAGAGACGGTGGTTCCTTATTCATGTTGGTGTTTATTCTGTCACCAGGGTATTTATCCCATCAAAGCAATTCCTCTAATTCAAGTGATGCTGTTGTTGCAGCAATAATGCGATCATATTTTTAAACAACAGGGAGCCTTTCCTTAGAAGCATGGTGCATTGAGAATTCTGGGTAAATGTTCCAAGGTCTTTCAAGGCCATTCTATCAGAGTTAGACATGAGAAAGCAGGAATCAATGGAAATTTAATGCATGAAAGTCGATCCTGAATCTAAAGCACATGGGCCAAACATTAGCAAGTGCATTGCTGATGCACTGACCCATCAATTCACACACTCCACAATTTACTCACTTCTTCACAACCAAGTAATAGTCACTCATTTGCCCCAAAGTTCCTGCCCCACAGACATGCTTGCATTGTTATTTGATTATGCAGATTTATTAAAGGGTTAGTTTTTAGTTCACCCAAAAATTTAATTTCTGTCATTAATTTCCAGCTGTTCACATTGTAAACACAGCGCAGTGCTTCCGGGTTCTATCAGAATACTGGCTTATTGGCCACAAAAAGTATTCTCGTCACTTCATAATATTAATAAGGTTGAGCCACTGTTGTCACATGGACTATTTTTACAATGTCTTTACTAACTTTCTGGGCATTGAAAGTGTTAATAACGTTGCAGTCTATTGGGTGTGGGGTGTATGTGTGTGTGTGTGTTTTCTCTTACAGAAAGCTCTCGGATGATCTTCATTTGTGTTCCGAAGATAAACGAAAGTCTTACGGGTTTGTAACAACATGAGGGTGAATTAACGACAGAAATTTCATTTTTTGGTGAACTAACCCTTTAACTGTGGTTTAATTCAAATGTCTAAAAGAGATACAGTAACACTTTAGAATACTGTTCCTACATTAATGAATAACTATACAGGAACAAATGAGTAACGCACTATTAACATTCTAATAACTACTATTAACCAACAAGAAACTCTGATTAACAAATTAGTAAGTAATAGCGCTGAGATGAATTCTAGTTCACTATATTAGCTAATCAGTAACTACTATTTTTGATACCTCACTGAAGACTACTAAGAACTACTAAATACAGGTTCATAATTAATATTAATAATGCATAATATAAGGTAATGTTAAGTTAACCCATTAGTAATGAATCAAGTGTTACTACATCCTTCTAAAGGAATACTACTAATTTGGATCAGTATTCTAAAGCGAAAAGCTTGATAAATAGAGCTTGAGTGATCAAATGGAATTCAAGAATAGTTTCAGTAATCAATTTTGCCCTGCATTTTTAAACAAATTAAGGTACACGCATACAGTGTGTACAGTAAAATGGATTGTGCACAAAATACAAGTCATTTATGTGTAAATTTTTTCAGTTTCTTAAGTTTTATTTAGCAAATTCCAGGTTACAAAGAAGAAATGCCACAGTTTTAATAATAATAATAGTAATAATAATAATAACTGTCATCATCATCTTAAGTATCAGGCACAATTGCTTTGGCATTATGGAATGAAAGGCATGCAAAACTGATAACTGAAAAACAGAAAACTAAAGCCTGGAAGGTTGAGAGAGAGAAGAGAGAGAAATGAGGGGTAAAAGAGGAAAAGACATGTCAAATGAGAGAGGCAGCTTTAGCTTAGTGGGACTTTGAGAGAGACAAATCAAGACAAAGGACAGCCCACAGGGATGAAAAAAAAAAACAATGAGGAAAAGGGTGTGAAGATGAAAAAATTTCATGCAAAATGGTACATACATATTTATAAGCCAGACCCTCAGCATAGACAGCAACAACAAATGTCAAAATGTCAACTGGAACAGTGAGAACAGAAAGATCATTATAACGCAATTATTAGCAAAAGACGAGAAACAAAAACAGTTGTTTACACGCTTGAGACTTAAAAGCAGGCTAAATTTGTACCATCGGCATTGCTTGAATAAATATTAGGATCAAAAATCATTCCTCTCGCTCTTTTAATTTTCCATATATCATACTTTCACTTCTGCATATTTCACTTGTAATATGGCTATACTATAAATGTATATTATATGTATTTCTTTACTATCCAGCAGGAGCCAGTCCTGTTCTTTATAACTATTTATATTTCATAACTATTTATGTTTATAATATTTACACACAATAATGAACTCTATCAGATATAACTCTCTGGAAAATATTTCAAGCTTTTGAGCATTAAAATATAGGGCATAACAGATAATTATGATAATATTTATTAGTTATTTATGGATATTTTCTACAAAGGTCAATGTTTATGGATTAGGGAAAGAGATTTGGTGGTATAATAATCATACTGTACAAATTGTCTTTACTGCATTGCTCAGTCGATGCAGCATCCGCAGGTATGGACATGCTGACTCATCTGCCTCATTTTAGTCAATGAATCGAATACAGATTTCATATACTGTAGCTAATACTTCACTGCTTGTTTTGATGCACTATTAATGCTTGACCTGAAGATGGCGCAAGATACCAGGGGCAGAACAACCATTCACTCATGGTGGAAAACTAAACCTTAGCTTTGTGCTATTGAAGGCTTCCTCATGATGATTTCTGTTCTTATTTTTCATTAACCCATATTACTCTAAAACATGATCTCTGTAACACTGATGCAACACGCACAGGACTGATATACAATAGCTTCTGTTGTAATATAACACGTTTACAATTCATTTTGTATAATAAACATTTCAATGAATAGTTGTAGTGATAATATTAATAATAAAAGAGAAGTAACGGCTGCATTTTTAAGTGAAGGAGAGTAAATCTCTGGCATTCATATAGGAGTCAGCCTCCATTCTAGGTGATGGTAAATATGTTTAATATGTTCAAACGTTTCCTTTTTGTACCGTGCTATATCACTGCTAAACTTTTTTCTGTTTTTTTTTTTATTTTTTACATGAGAGCACAAGAAAACAAGGCATATTAAGGGCCGTGGGGCCAAGCGTACAACATCCCAGTAAGGAAACATCAGCCAGCTTTGTAGAACGTCTACCCTGATGTACAAATCTAAAAATATTACAAATTGATAGTAAAGGACCAATCGGGCCCCCTGCACCTTTGCCCACATGATAAAACACAGGTAAATATGTTGGACTACACTAGATGACTACTGCTCTTGATACATTATGTACAGAAATTATGCATCTTGAGCGCTGAAATAAATCTGCCACACCATCATTTAAAGAAATCCGCCACCTTTGTGGCACATTCGTGTCTTTTTGCTTTTGTATAAACAAGATTTGAAGAAATAGCCTCATGATGCTGATGATATATGAGGAATGAGTGGATGAAAAATGCTGTTATGATCTACAATAAGATTTAGACATTTTACATACAAATTTAAATATGTATACAACTGTTCTCCACTATTTTCAGCAAGCTAGTATTTTGTACTTTTTCCCTATTTTCTTCCTCCTCAATACATTCTTTCTAAATGTATAAATGCTATTCCCTCACTTATCATTCTCGCTCTAAAAATCTGTTAAAACATCATTCAGGCACAGAATTGTAAGTGAAGTGCTTCCTCGTCTACCTCTTTTCAACTTAGCACCCTTTTCTCCATTTTTCTCCCGTAGTCTCTGGAGTACTAAAAGCCCCGGTGATCCTTGTACCTAATGTTATGCACATATTTCTGTTTAGGTATCGCATACAGAGGAATCTCTAACACGGGGAGGCGCTCATACGCATATGTGCGTGGTAGCGAGGGGGCGGGACAGCAGATGGGGGTGTGGCCATTGGGAGGGACTGAGGGGCGTGGCCACCAGAATGGGAGGAGTGTAAGGTGTGAGGATAGGAAGAGGAAGAGGAGGAAGAAGCAGGTGGGAGGTGATAGCTGGCCCCGGAGGAGGGGCCCGAGGAAGAGGGCGGATTGGAGGGCCCACTGCTTTTTGGCGGAGGCAGTGGGGCCTGGTTGAGCTGAATGGAGATGTCGCTGGACACCTCGGAGCCGCTGCGTCCGCGCTGAGGAGGAGGCCACGAGTCGGGGTGCAGGTACTGGCCGCTGTAGTCACTGCATTCAGACAGACGGGGGCGATACAGCGCAGGGTGGGGCCGGTACATCTCCTCCTCTGCGTAACGTTTCATGAAGAGATAAACAGACATGACCCCAGCACCCTAGAAAGACAAAATCACTTGTTATTCAGTTATTTTTAAATTCACGGATTATCACGGATAAAATGTTCCTACAACCCAACTGCTATCACTGCAAATAGATGTTCTGAGAAATGGCACATTTCTCTGTGAAAGTCCTATGCAAAATAAAAATAAAATCTACAAAGTGTAAAGGATTAAGCTTGTGCTTTTCTTTTCTTGTCTTTTAAATCAGAAAAATTGCCAATTAAAAGTGCTCTCCACCCAAGGGGTCAAGGTTTGGCTGCTTGACATGACCCAGTTAGCCGTGACTACACCATCTGGGGGCAAAATCATCTTTTTGCATTAAAAGCTATTCAAAACTAATGTATTCATGTAGTTTTATGCATTACATTTTTTATTTTATTTTGCAAGAACAAATATCGATCACAAATAGTTAATTATATAAGATGTTTTACCAGTGCTCGATTATAATGAGTGTAATGAGTGTCTATACGACTAGATGGCAAAGCATATCAACTGCCATTAAGCTGAATGCCGACGCTAATTCCATATAACACATGATGGCATGAAGTAAACATTTTACTTTTGTACACTGCTGTTCAAAAGTTTGGGGTAAGTAAGAAAAAAAAATTGCTTGCTTTTTATTCAGCAAGGATGCATAGTGACTGTAAATAAGTTTCTAGATATTTCTATTTCAAATACTTACTATTCTTTTGAACTTTCTATTCATCAAATAATCCTGAAAAAAATCATGTAGCTTATCAAGGTTTTCAAAAAAATTTAAGCAGCGGTTTTAAAATCTGTGTTTGTTTCTGTTTTGGGTGGGTTTTAGTTCAGTTTACTAAAGACCAGGGGTCTTTCCTTTTTTATGTTTCCACGGTTGTTCATTGATTTACACCTAATGTAATTTCGTTAATTAGTTTCTGTGTATTTAAACTATGTTTGTTCTGTTCATTGTCAGATCTTGCATGTGTTACCGGTTATATACCCGGAGTACTGTTGTTATTTTAGATTTTTTTATTAAACACTAACTGCTGCATTTCCAGCTCCTTTTCATTCATTGCTGCAACCGTGTGTGACAGAAGGACAGACCAACACATGGATCTAGCGGCAGGACGTATCCTCCTCTGCTCCCTCAAGAGACGCCTAGAGGAATTTTTAGACTTTGTCCATCTAGTACACTACGATGATGATGAGCGACGGACCTCGAGGGAGATTTCAGGCGTGTGGACTGGGTCCTGTTTCACTGTGGGTCCCCCTTTACCATCGGCGAGATTTAGGATCAAAACACAACAGTCCATTCCGTACACTTTGTGTCACCCACAGCGACCAACCCAGCAGACAAAAAGAGCCCACCACAGACAAATAGCCTGAGCCTGCTACGATGTCAGAGACAGAGCCGACACTTGAGCCTTATCTCCGCAGAGCCTGAGCCCAACGCGTCTGACCAGGGGTCTCAGCTATAAAACTTTGCATAGGATCCTAACTAAAAGTGTACGTGCGCCGAAAGCCAAAAATGGCGTACGACAAAAAATATTCAGTCTTATAAAACCATGTGTACACCAGAACCTGCGCTAAATTCCCTTTATAAATCCCAGACAGCGGAAGATTGTGCGCATATGCGTCTCCTCTCTGAAATATCCATATATGGAGCTTACAACGCCTAGTTTTACAATGCATATCCTCATCTGCATATCATTTGCATATGCTTATTCATCCACGTGATACCACAATTAACGGTACAAGACATTAGGAAAATATGAAATGGATGTGCTAGTAGCCTATCCTTGCCTTGTTTTTGAATAAATAAATCAAACAGTATAAAATACATTTCAGAGAAAGTTTTTCTCAATCTGTTCCACTGGCCAAATAGTATTTTTAATTGATTTATATTTTTAAAGGAAACAGATAGGCCTTGTTGTACATTATTTGCACGTAAATATTTTCTCAGACAATCTGCTATTATCATGATAACTAAGCAATTATTTTTGTAGTTAAAACATTAAAACAGCATGCCACAGGAAAAGTGCATCGCATCCACTACAAATATTTATATTTACTGATTATACAAAATGTTGTAACTTCTCAGTAATGATTTTGTGTAGGCTAATCAAAGTGTTTAACTCCATTAATGAGAATGGCTTATTTAATCTTAATATTTATTAGGACTCATAATGAAGATTTACGGTTTTACTTATGGCCTATAGGCCTATGCGTCAGTTTCACTAAACGGCCCAACGCGCTCGCTGGCGCGGACATTTAAGAAGGGATGGATATTTGCTTCAAGTGATAGGCTTGGTGAGTGAAATTATATTTGCATTATCTTTCTGTATATGTATTATTTTCTTTCAATTTTCCCTCTAAAAGTGACCAAAAAGACAGCTCACCATCGGTGTCGCCAAACTGCTCCATCTCCAAAACGTTCTTACGCATGGGTCAGAGTTTGCGTGCAGGTGCGCAAATTTTGCCATCAAGTTTGTTTTTATAAATCACAACTTATGCGTGGGAAGTGGCATACGCCTCTTTCAGGGCCTGTTTTGTGCGTACTCAGGTTATAAATGAGGCCCCCTGGTGTGTGAGCCGACAACATCGTCCGTCACAGAGGGGATACTAGTGGAATGGGATGGAGCCCTATCCCTTTCAACAAATGCGGAAATAAGTGCGCTGAACTCAGAACCCCTTATGTCGTTTGAGGAGTATGAAAAGAGCACAATGCCTGTTCCTTTGCCCTGCACCAAGCCTGTTTTGTTGCCCAGCACTGTTATTGATGTCTTAGATGTTCCCGCCCTGCCTTCCACTCCCACCTCCTCTGGCTTTTATGAGTCGGCTTAGAGAGTCGTTCCTAAAAATTCTGTCTGTTCTGTGTCGGCCAAGGAGGCCGTTCCTGTGATGTCTGCCTGTTCCATTTCAGCCGTTTATTAACCCTCTGTCTGCACTGCCCAGTCCTTCAGCCCTTTTCTCACTGCATCTCATCAGCCCTTCATCTCCTCCTATGGTGTCCGCTTGGTGCATTGTGTATCCGCCTCGGGCTGATCGTTTGTCAGCTCAACCCTGGACTGCCGACCTATTTTTCTACCTAGAACCTCAGAGCCTGCAACTCCACCTCTGCCCATCAACCTGTCGGCACAATCCTCTTCCCCTCAGCTCCAACTGGGACCGTCATCCCTACGGCTCCACCAGGCTTCCCCGTCCCTCCTGCGACGCCTTCGTCATTCGACGCTCTGCCTTCGCCATGGACTTCTGGGCCCTCGTCTACGACTCATCCCTCCAGCCCTTTGCCTCTGCCTTCCTCCCGGCTAGACCTCAGTCTACCGGCACCCTGGCTTCGCCTTGGCCGCTAGTCCGCCTTGTGCTCCAAGACCTGCTGGACCTTGTTCGGCTCCATCTGGGTCTTCATCACTATTGGCTCTGTCTAGGTCGGTCGTTTCCCTGGTTCCACCTACTAAGTCTCCACCATGGCTCCTCCGTCCCTCGACTCCGCTGTGGGTTTACATTCTGTGATTCTGGCTGGGGATTCCGCCCTGACTCCTACTCCTGCTTTCTCCTCCTTGGCTTCTGCCTACGTCATCTCTTCCCTTGCTCTTCCTGTTGTCTGCTCCTCCTTAGATCCTTTAGTTGTCTGTGCCTGCCCTGTGTCCCCAACCTAAGCCCCCTCCCACCGTCCTCTGTTGTTGGACTCATTGTATTTTTGATGTTTGTTAGTAATAAGATGGATGGGGGGGGGGGGGGTTTAGTTTGTGATGGAACTAGTAGTATGCATTTATAAGAGGGTCTGAGACTACAAGTAAAAATGCTTCTATTTTGAATTTCAGTTTAAAACTTTATTACCATGTTTAAATTTGAATTAGTGTTTTTTTTTGTATGATCTCATACTTTTGGACCCCACTGTCTATGCATACACATCATATGAATATGAGTTCAGGTTACTGCAGACACTAGATGCTGACATTTACAAATTGCTGCACTGAACTTACTGAATTAGCATATATGCAGCATGACGGAAATGTGTAGCCTTTACCCCCGCAAAAGCTAGGCTAAAATTAATGCATACTGATGAGGGCAGATTTGTTGGTTTAGCAGAGAAAGCTGTTAACACAGCTGCATATTAATGAACTGAGCTCTCTGATAAGAGTACACACGCAGTCAGCTCAAGTGTTAACAGTAGCTGGTCTCTGTGACTGACCTCTTTGAGCAGGAAGGAGCTGGCAGCAAAGGCAAACGACCAGCCGTAGTGGTAGTGAAAGAACTGCTCGGGCTCTCGAGGCCTGTTCATCACTTCATCGTTGATACTGGAGATATACAGCACCAAACCGACCACTAAGCTCAAACCTGAGAAAGAGAGTGAAAGAGGATAAAGGTAGTAAATCACGGCTGAAAAAAGGATCAATCGTGCATAAAAAAACCCAGTAAAGTAGAAAGATTGGAAACAACCCTCCTGAAAAAGCTTGTTTAAGATGGTTTCCCAGCCTGGCCTAGCTTGTGTTTAGCTGGACTGCAGTCAAAACACTAGCCTGACCTGTCTCTGGTTTGCTGGTCTTAGATGGTTTAAGCTAGTCTTAGCTAGTTTACGTTGGTCTCTGAGCCTTGCCAGGCCCTCTAAGACCAGCAAACCACCTTTTATTCTTTTCTTTTTTTGTAGGAAACATTTTATAAAGAAAATGTCAGTGGTGCTTGCAGATGCAAAATTTGCAACTGCTGTGTTTTAAATGTTTTTTTTTGTGTGTACTGCTATGTGGTTGTTAGTTTGCTCTGTGTGGTCGCAAAGTGGTTACGTACTGGGACTAAAGTCTTTGGGAAAGAATTGGGGTACTAGCAATGCATACGTTGTTACAGTACTTAGCAATGAAATAATGTTGTTGCCATGATAAGGTATTGTGTATATGGTGTGAAGTGTTTTTTTGAATGCGAGAAACTATTTTATACACACAAAGGAGACTAAAAGCTTTTAATGTAAATGGCAAATGAAAGAAGCAAATATGCCTTGTAAACACCAAAGTAAAAGTGTTGTTATTACTGCAGTGTTTTCCTATTACCGTATTATACAGTCAACACGGTTTTCTTCCCGAAAGCTATATGCGGAGAGTGAGCGGTAAAGCAGCCCACCAACATGCAACCTGTCATAACAGGAGACATTAACATTTATAGTGTGCTCAAATTTTGCTGTGTTATGATGGAGAAAGCTCTACTGCGGTAATTGTGGATCGCACTAGAGAGAGAGAGAGAGAGCAAGAGCAAGAGCAAGAGCAAGAGCAAGAGCGGTAAGGAAAAGCCTCCGGCATAATCAAACATATTATCGCAGTCTGTCACTGCCAGCTGTCTATGCTGCTAATATCGACAAGGAATGTGCATACATATTTCCTTTTCAAATTAGAAATGCAAGAGATTGGATGTTAAACTGCTATGTCACATCAGGGCATATATTTCAGGACAACCAAGCAAGATGAGTAAAGACTATTCATACTGGATATACTGTAGTACCGGTTTCTATACAATGGTAAACTACTCTATACTACAGTCTAGAACATCACAGTCTGTGTTTTGTTTTTTTGCAGCGTTGTGCATATCTGTGTTCAGCACTTTGCAACAGCGCTGTTGTGGTGTCTTGTGCTTTATTAATAATTCTGTAGTACAAAATGCTGAGCTAAATGTAACATTAGCACCTGATGCAGTGCTACACGACACAGAGCTGAGCGGATGCCACAGGAATCTGCAGTCGTATTTTCTCCTGCATTACAAAATCTATTATTGTTAAATTGCAGTAGTGCATGCATTAGAGCCACATCGGCTGCAACACATGGTACATGTTGACCGGACTATGCCCCACCCCCTATGCAAACGATTGGGGGGCGAGCTGATTCTCCACTGCTGCTGACTCTTTGCTTTTGCCTCTTTGTTCATTTCCTGACATCTAATGAAGGCGGTGAGGCAAATTAGATTTTAACAGCCACTCAATGATTTACTGTATTCTCATTAGCAAATGTTGATTGTTTTGATTGGAGTGTAAATGGTATCGCGTAGATGTGCAAATCGAGTGCTGCAATTAAGCAATAAGTGATAAACTAAGCTGTATTGTAAATACAGATATTTCAGCTCTAGGTTATTAAGCTGAAATTACTGTATTATGTGAAAAGATAGAGACGATGGAGTGATGGGAAATTAGCAAAGCCATGTAGGAAATCAGTTACCTCGGTCAATGATCAATAAAACAATGTACACTATCGTTCAAAATTTGAGATTGGTAAGATTTTTTTTTTAAAGTCTCTTTTGCTTACCAAGGTTTCATTTATTTAAACAAAAATACAGTAAACACACAATATAATAATGTTTAAAATTGTGAAATATTATTACAATTTCAAATAACTGTTTTCTATTTGAATATATATTTTAAAAAAAATTATACCTGTGATGGAAAAGCTGAATTTCCAGTATCATTACTCCAGTATTCAGTGTCACATGATCCTTCAAAAATCATTCTAATATTCTGAGTTGCTGCTCAAGAACATTTATTATCAATGTTGAAAACAGCTGTGCTGCTTAATATTTTTGTGGAAACTGTGATACTGTCACGTTTCAGTGTGTTTAGATCTGTTTTGTGATCTTGGTTCCCCCTGTCTTTGTGATTTTGGTTCAGTCCTGTTAGTTTTCCCGCTGTCTAATTAGTAATTCCCTTCACCTGTGTTCTGTTAATTATCCTATTAGTCCCTGTTCATTTAAGCCCTGTGTTTTCCCTCATTGTTTGTTGATCGTCGTCCTTGTATGGTTGTGTTTCTTGAAGTCCTGGAATGTTTTCTCTTTTGGTTTTTGATAGTTAAGTTAATGAATAAAGCATCTTCATTGAGCTCATTCTGTCCTCGTCTTCAGTTACCTGCACAACCCTGACAGATACATTTGAGGACTTTTTGTAAAATAGAAAACTCAAAAGATTATTCCTGATTATTACAAACAATTATTGAAAATAAATTTAAATAATACACAAATTTAATATTCTAATTATTTAAATAACTTATTTAAAATAAAATAAAAACTGACATCAAATGTCTTAGTTTGTTTTGGGATTCACACTGAATTATATAGTTTCTTTTAATGAAAAAAAGTTTGGAAGCTTCATCAAGACTTTAAAAACTTTAAAATCATAGTAAAAAAAAAAAAAACACTTCTGCATTCTGTATGAAGTTCATTTAAGTTATTTAAAACTATTTTATTATTTGAGATGAGACCATGGAGTGATATGAGAGACATGAAACAAGCAAAGGAAAATTGATAGCCTGGGACAACGATCAATTACACAGTAGTGTTAATTTTGTCTGCCATTTTTTAATGTCCTGTGTCAAATATACTTCTTAGTTTCTATCATATTTATTCATCCTTGTCCTGTTTTTAGGTCAAGTTTTAGTCAACTAATACCCAGTTTTACAGACAAGGTTAAAGCCTACAGTGTAGTCCCAGACTAAAATGCATTTTTGAGCTGTTCTAACTGAAAGCAACTTGCACTGGCATATCTTATAAATAAATTGTGCAAATAAATTGTCTCAAGATGCACATCGGAAATATTTTTTTCTAAGGTATGTTTATAAAAGCTACTTAAATTCGCCAATTAAACTAAGGTCTAATCCTGGCTTAATCTAAGCCTTGTCTGTGAAACAAGGCCTAAATGTCTGGGCATTTTAGTCAATGAAAGGAATGTGCGAGAACCAATGAGGTTCATTCTCGTGTGTTATGTTTGAGCTTCCTCAAGAACCAATGAGGTTTGTTCTTGTGTGTCAAGCAGGTTCAGTTGAGATTCTATTATATGTTCGCTGATCAATGTTTAAATGTGAATTAAAAAAAAAAATCTGTTCATCATATAAAGTGATTGAGTCTCTTTGAAAAAAGTTTGGACTAAACAATTTTCAATTCATATGGATTAGTTTTACGATGTCTTTACGAACTTTATTTAAGCGTCAAAGTGCTAGTTGCGCATGTCAACGGAGGGACAGAAAGCTCTCAGATTTCATCAACAAGATCTTCATTTGTGTTCCGAAGATGAATGAAAGACTTACGGGTTCGGAACGACATGAGATGAGGGTGAGTGATTAATGACAGAATTTTTGGGTAAACTATCCCTTTAAGTAAAAAAATGGGCAGAAAATGAATCCTTTTAACAGAAAAGCTCTGATTGGCGGATTTACACTCTTGACATCTGGCAACCGCAAACATGAAAGCTTGTAGTAGAGGCTTGTACAGCAACAGTAATATTTTGGGGGGGGGGTTCAACCAAAATAAGAGATTTTGGTAATGTTTTTATTTTTTAAACTACATTTTAGTCTCGTCTTTTTTTTTTCGTCAACGATATTGCATGTTCATACAATCACAGTTATCATTTAATGACCTTATTGTTGTCTCGTCTTATTCATGGTAAAAAAGCTTGTCGATGAACATTTATTGTCATTATACAGATATTACTATTACACAGATAATTATCCAAAAATATATGACTACATGCAGTATTCCAAAATCAGAATCAAGTATTCCAGAGAGCTGTTCAAAAACATGTCCTGTTCCAGTATTCTAGCACTGTTCAAACACAAGCTTTCTAAACCATTATGGGAAATCTGTTCCTGCAGGCTGATTTGTACAGCTGTCAGCAGGCAACTGATACAATCAACTGATATAGTTCTGCCATATAGCTGTCTTCAAGCCACACGGAGTATTGTGAAAGTCACAATTCCTCACTACAGTCTGAATGTCCTGGTACAACTTGAGAAAATTGGCAATTATACTGAATTATTCTTCTGGTATCAATACAGCCTTGCAGTATCATTCTTTATATATTGGTGATGTTGTATTTAGAGTAATGCTTCAATAAAGATTTCTTTCAGAGCATTAATGAACACCAGATCTGTTTTAGGACATACTTTACATGCAAATTAGTCAAATCTAAACACAGATTCTTGATAATCTGTTTCTATTACCCGAGTGCAAATGACAGCTGTTAGGCAGTGCTCTGTCGACTGGATCAGAGAGACCTCTCTTATTAATTACTGTTTGTGAGAAAAAGGACCATTTAATGGATATTGTGAATCGCACATTACCATAGATGGATATCAGGAACACCATTTATTAAATATGCAAAGCTCTCAGTGGGATTCTCAGCCTGATTTCGGACGGAGTTGTGGAGAATTACCAGGCTCACCACTGAAACTGGATATCAATAAACAGAATCTCATATGTAAGAGGATACACAACTATAGGCTGATGGGTTTTGAGCAGATTTTCATACATTGTATTCTCATATAATAAAGTACACACAACTTACCTGATAAGATGAAGAAGATTCCAGAGACGAAGGCCAGGATGGTGCGCTGAGGACGGATGTGGCCGATGTTGCTTATGACAAAGGCCGTGAAGACAAAGAGGAGTGAGACCATCGGGAAGGGGGTGGCCGTCCTCACCATTTCTAACAGAGCAAAGAGAAAAGGACAGAACAAATATATATAAAGTATATACAGCATATATGTATATATATAGTGCCCATTCAAAGTATATTACCATTCATATTTAAAACATTTTAGCAGACCAGGGGGACTTTTATTACTAGTATTATTAGTATTAGTGGAGGGCATTGTATATATATTTGTGTGTGTGTGTGTGTGTGTGTGTGTGTGTGTATTTGTAAAATGTGTATGCATTTTATGGCCTCATATTATATTGAAACATTTTAAATTGTTCAATTCAAAAAGCATTTAGCATCAAAGAAAGTATTTCCATACAGACTGAAAAAAATAAACCAAATAACTAATAAACTAAACTAAAATTTGATTATAATGCTTAGAATATATAATATAATATAATTTTCACGATTAGGCTGATTACACACACACCTGCACCTCATGTTCAAACACTAATTTAAGCCACACTACCAAAACACTCTGGGCGAAGTCTTGTTTTGCTGCTGCGAACATTTCCAAGCATTTTTCCATGTGTTTACCTGCCTGTTGTGACCTTGTCTGTTCCTGATCTTCTGCCTGGTTCCTGTATCCTGTTTGTTTGCTGCCTGCCCTGATATCCCACGCTCCACGGTCCAGGTCCAGGTCCATGCAGGGGAACGGGACCAGGGCATTGCAATGGCAGACCTGGGTCGTGGGCGGACCTGGACCGTGGAGCGTGGGGATGTTGTGTGAGTGTGGCTTAAATGAGTGTTTGAACATGAGGTGCAAATGTGTGTGTAATCAGTACAGTGCAGGTGTATGGTGTAATCAGTCCAGGGAGATGCATGATGGGAAATGGAGTCCGTAATCACCCAGGGAGTGCGTGGCTAATCGTGACAGAAATATAATATAATATAATACTATTTTTTGTATAATTATTAAGCATTTTGGTTTAATTGGCTAATATTATACAGAAACGCTTTAAATTGTACGTTTAAAAATGATGGTGACATCAAAAGATATTTGATAATAAACTAAAAGGTGATTAAAATGCTTAAACATTTAAGCAATTATCAATAATACAATAAAACTACTTGTTATAGCACTTACTGTAAAAATACAATGTAATGTAATCTAATAATTGTAATGTGTATATCCTTTGTTCTGTTTTAGTTTTGCTTTCACTGTCTGCTCCGTTCTCTTTTGCCTGTGTTCAAAATACTCTCTAGATTGTTTGTCGTTAATCATTGATTAGATTCTGTTCATCTAGTTCCCTTTGCTTATTTCTTCGTTTGTTTTGATTCCTTAGTTTTTATATCCCTCTGTTTCAGTTTATAGTTATCTGTTCTCGTTAATGTGTATGTGGAAGTCTAGTGTGTTTTCTCCTGGGTATTCCTGTGTCTCGAGTATTTTGAAGAAAACCTATTTAAGTATATCTCCTTAGTCGTGCTATTTGACCAGTGTAACGTGACAATAATATAATGTGACAATAATATAATATATGCTCTCTATACATTTTAGCCTAAAATCTAGATTTTTCTAAACAAAAAGGTCATGCCCAGGATTGTTTGTATACATCCAATTACAGAATACAATTCAATGATTGAACATTCTCTTTTACAGCACTTTAGAGGAACTATATTGAATTTAACATCTTGCACTCAAACCGTTGTTTTTCCAAGTGTATTTATACACAATAAGTGCATTCATTTTACTTACTCAGTATATTGGCTGTGTTCTCAGTAGTGATCTCTATTTCTGGCTCGGTGAAGTATTCAGATGCCACACATCTCCCCTTCTCTGGCCCTGAGATAGAAAGAGAGACAGAGAGAAAGAGAGAGAGACAGGGGAACAAAGAGAGACAGGGACACAAAGAGAGACAGAGAGAGGGTGTACAGGCAGAGCGGGACAGAGATTGACAATGACAGTAGGGGAGACAGGGACAAACAGAAAGAAACACAGCAATGATTTTGGTTCAAACACTAAGAAGAGAGGCGAAAAAACTGACATGCATTACATGTATAAACTGCACTTATAGTCAGAAGCATCATGCAGTTTTTTAAAGGCTGCTAAAAAATTTCATGTATGCATTTTGTAAGAAAAAAAAACTAATTTAAATAACCGGCATAAATTATTTGTAAAATATTACCTGGCAAATAGGTTTACAGCATATTGTTACAGAGCACTTAAATGGACATGGTGATAGTTTGAAAAAAAATTGGATGGGGCAAAAATTATATATATATATTTTTTTAACTTTGCATTTGCTCACAAAACACTTGTGAAGGAAATAATATGAGCAGGGAGGGAAAACTATATCTGTACTTTTGCGAGCGAATGCGAACATTTGGGGGTAACACAATATTTTTGTGAGAGAAGGCAAATATTTTGCCAGCTAAAGAATTGAAATAATAATTTCTCTTTATATGCAGATTACTTTTTTCTTATTGTTAAAAAAGGGTCAAAATGTTAAAATAAGCATGATTTATTTTATGACTTTTGGCCAGTCTTTGATAAGCAGAATAAGATATAATCAAATATAGTAAATATAAATCAATAGATTTAATAGACATATTTAATTAAAAATCTTAAAAACACACATGTACATTGACATTGCTAAAATATGTTTTTCTCTCAAATTTTCGCAGACCACCTAGCACCCCTTTGTGGCCTCAAGTTTGAAAACATGTTTTAGCAAACTATTTTAACCTACAATCATTTTAATTATCTTAAATCATTTTATTATTTAAAATCCACTTAACACAAAAAAAAAATCCGAAGAGGCACTAAATGGGCATGACGCTTCTGCATAATGTGCATGAAAGAAGGGCACATTAGACCTCCCTGTCGGCACACACACATATAAAAGATCATTTTTAAACACATAAATCATATAATCTCTAGAGTGCATGAAAAGAGTGCAAATTATTCACACAACACACCTAATGGGCAAAAGTCTTCCTGTAGTGATTTGTCAAACACCCATACAGGCAAACTAAATACCAGAACTGGTTAAGCTAGAAACAAGGTGACATCATCCTCACACTTCTCTTAGTCAGCCATTTGCCACCAGCTGGTGTGGCATCGTTTCAGTCCACCTCAGCACTTCCTGTCAGTGTCATGAAAACAAACCAACATGCGATGCAAAGCAACATATACAATTGCAACACAAAAAAATAAAAGGTCTTTTCCTTAAAGTTCCCCCATTATGCTAACTCGGATATTACCTTTCATGTAGTGTGTATATAGCTGTTTTTTGAAGGTTAAAGATCTACAAAGATCAAAGTGCATTATAAATAAAGTTATTGTCTCCCAAAAGAAAGAACCGATTCTGAACTGTCTGAAACGAATTGTCAGTAATTCCAGTCTTACTTCCTGTATGAACTTAAGTGGGTTTGCAACAAATTAGCATAATGACAGGTCTTCATTGGCTGCCCATGAACAACGTCTACTTTGACCCTTAAACACTGTAGTTGTAGCTGAGGCCTGGAGGAGTTTGGTTTGTGTTGTCGACATGTCGAGAAGATGCTTTTTTCTGCACTGCAAAAGCAAATCCACTTTGCATGTACTTCAAAAGGATGAGGACTTAAGGCCTCATTATGGTTCTGCGTCAAATCCACGGCGTAGCTACGCCGTCACTCCTACGGCGTCGTGGCCGTTTTATGGTTCTGCGTCAGGTTGAGTTGCATCACGGTGCATCTAACCAATCACAGCCCTTGTGGTCTGCGTCGCCTCGACGCGTAGTTAAAATTTTTTGGAGGTGCACGTCAAGCTACGGCGGAGGGGTTCGCGGCGACGCAGAGGGGTCTGCGGGGGTACGCCGTCGATTCAACGCAGAAGCATAAAACAGGCTTTAGGATTTAGGAGTTGGATCGAATTGATACGGTAAAACTGACGCCATCGTCACTGTACATATAACTGTGTATAAAAGCGCTGAGGAAGCATCAGGAGCTGAAATTCAGATGGCAATGGGAGTTTTGTTTCTGATACGTGCTGTAAGCGGTAGACCAATCACAACAATCTGGGCCATCTGACCAATCAGAGCAGAGTAGCTTCCGGAAAGGAGGGGTTTAAAGAGACCGGATCCTTGATCGAACCGTTTCAGACACTGTGAGTTTTTTTTTTTTTTTACCTTAAATGCATGTAAACCTTTAAAATAGCATAATAGGTACAACTAAAAAAGGCGTGTTTCATCACATCTTTTATTGGCCTAGGAATTTTATGTGGTTACTGATTTGGCATCTTGCAGTGGTTTTTCCCACACAGCCTCACTAGTTCCTATTTCAATGTGTGGCACGATTTGGGAGGGTGATGCAATAGGATGCCACACCAGTGCAGTGCAGGGACACTGAAGACCAGCTGCTTAACACAGCAGGACGCCCCACAAATAAACTGCATCTTAACCATTTAGATGACACTGCCATTTGATGATACAAAGATGCAAAGGGATTCACCTGATGCAAGCAACACCTAATGCCAGAGTCATCGTCAAGTGATGCTTGACACAACATGACGCCACAAACATTTGCCATTTGGCTTTAAATCAGGCATCTGTCTCAGCAACAAACTGGGCTGCGTTTCCCATACAACGATGTAACTCATTGATTATCTAGTACGATGCATCACTGTAGAAATAACCAAGTCACATCTGTTCCCCGAAACCGTGGTAACATGATTGCACCTCTCTGTTGTTTGAACCACATTGGTTCAACAACATAGGACTGTCACAGGTGGAGGAGTAAAAATGTATATATATTTAACTTATATAAGATATAGGCCCCTATTTTAACAATCTAAGCGCATGGTCATGCACTTAGAGTGTATCTGAATCCACTTTTGCTAGTTTAACGACAGGAAAAATGGTCGGTGCGCCCGGCGCATGGTCTAAAAGGGTTGTCCCTATTCTCTTAATGAGTAATCCGTGTGTTTTAGGCGTAACGTGCAATAAACCAATCGGAGTCTCATCTCAAGCAGATCATCTACGGGACAAGCCATATCCACCATAACTTTATGTACACAATAATAATCTTTTACATTGTGATGCTTTTATTTTTAATACTTGGCTGGTTTGTGTCCCTGTGTGTGTAATAAGCAGAGTGTACGCGCGTTGTAGACACGCCTGTAGGCGCACATTACTGACACGCTCTTTAAAATAACCAAAAAAATATTGCACAATTTTTTTTTTTCAGTTGCCTCAAAATAGCAACGTGTCAACAAACGGCCTGAACACACCTCGTTTTCAGACCAGCATGCCCATGGGCGCACAAATGGGCGCAAATGCATTTACTACTTAAACAACATGGCACAGGACGTGAACATGATAACTGCGTCAGGCTGAAACTAGCAAAAAACACTTGCGTCGCGCCTGGCTCCGCATTGCGTCGGGTGTATGATAGGACCCAAAGAATGTACTGAATGTTAGGTTGCTTATTGTGCTCAAAAGCATGATCTATTTAAGTCCATGTGTCATTTAACAAGAAAATATGCTTCTAACCACAGGGCGAGAGCTGTAGTTCCACCCATGTAAGTTTGTAATGCTGTATGCGAATGTTCATTGGAACTATGGTTTCAGGAAACGGTAAATCTTTGAACTAAGTTGCTAATGACGGAACATGCGACCATAGTTGGTTAATGATGCTTTGGGGAAACGCACCCCTGGTCAGGTGATAGAAGAGGATGCAGCTCTATCAGTAATGGTACCTACCAGCCACAAAACAGACCCTCCAGAGTCCAGAATGCAGAGCCATCTTCACCTCATTGGTCTGGTTCTGCTGCAGGACAATACCCTCTTCCATTAACAGCCAGTAGTCCGTCGACACAGCCACACCAACCAGGAGCAGCCCGCACGCCCCAAACACCGACGACAGGAGCGTCAGTGCCCTGGTGCTAAATGAACTCATCTAAAAAGATGGGAGAGAAGAACATAAATAAATAAACATACAAACTCACAATTAAATAAATGGCTTTGCTATGCTATGTGGTTGCAAGGGTGTTCTTGGTTATTGGTTTCTGGCCCTAGTCAAACAAGAACACCCTAGTAATATTGTGATCTTAGGATACACTAACATTAAGAAAATTATTTTACTCAACAAGGATAAAATTTAAGCAATTTAATCACTTTTGATTAAATTATTCAAAAGTGACCACATTGATAATGCTACAACAGGTAAATGCTATTCTTTGAACTATATGATACGAAGCTGCATAACTGGTTTCAGTATTGATGATAAAAAATGTTTCTTGAGCACCAAACCAGCATATTGGAATGATTTCTGAAGGATCATTTGAGACTGAAGATTTGAGTAATGGCTTCTGAAAATTCAGCTTTTCCATCACTGGAATAAATTATGTTTTAAAATATGTCAAAGTAGAAAATAATTATTTTAAATTATAATAATATTACAAAATGTGAATGTATGTTTGATCAAATAAATGTAGCATTGGTGAGCATAATAGATTTTAAAAACATTAAAAATATTCTTACTGACCTTGAACGTTTGAACACTATGTTCTAGATAAACTAGATTAACGATCGGTCTGATAACATAAATATATATAAGCAATTCTATCCTGTCACTATGTGAGAGTGTGTGTGTGTGTAGTCGAACCCATGAGCTGAGAAATTGAGCAGAAAAATGATCTGCAATTTGTATGTACTAATGTTGCTGCTTTCAAACCAACTTATGTAGTCACTTGAGTGGTCGTAATTATTAAATATAAATAAAATAATTCTACTCAATTTGAACCATTCAGAAATTGTTCAACAACTTATATCTCTGCAAAGAGGTGAAACAACCATTTACCGATGAATAATTATTTCTTAATTTGTGCAAAAGCGGTAATCATGTGGAAAACTCATGAATTGTTTTACTGGGTTTTGTTTTAATATCAACCACTTGCCAATTAAGGCAAATAGAGTGCACTATAATAACTATATGTCAAGAATTATTATATTAGCTGTGCCTGAAGGGCTTGATGAAAAATTCCCCTCCATCGAGTACTGAACTTGTGTGTGACTCACCAACAGAACAAACAGATGAAGGACAAACAGTGTCCTTTAAATAGTGTATGACTAAAATGATTAGGGGCAAGCGTGCAGTAAAACATATCTTCAGAATTATACGAGTGGTTAAAGACACTATAAATCATTAGTTATTTTATTTGTATGGCTTTTTCCATAATGAACAAGGCGAAATAGCAGGAAAATGCAAGGGAGAGAGAGGGAGAATGAGATAGGGACACAAACTAGATTCTACACCCCATGTGAGCCTGTGCACTACCCAATGTGGCATGGCGCAATGCTAGCTATTAATCAACTAGCCCCTAAAAGGTCTGTATTCTGAAAATTAGGCGATTACACAAACAGATCATTAGCTACATTCATTGTTTGGGGTTATATAACTGACGGTTGTGGTAATACCCAGCAGTGAAACATCACAGCTGTGTATTGCTTTATATCTGATGAATAGATTGACACATCAAAGCTTGAAGGGAAATATGTAAAGAGAGAATCAGAAAGAATAAGCAAGAAATAGAGAACATGAATAGTATCAGAAAGATTTTGCAATGTAATGCCTCTTGGATTGTTTCAAAGTTCTGCACTCACGCTCTAGAACAAGAGTGAGGATTTGATTGGCATACCTCCAGAAGAGCCATAATTTCCTTAATTCACAGAATGGCACCATATAGCCGCTGGATTAGAAGCCCGGGGAAAAAAAGCCATTTTTTTTAGGCTTGGTTTTTGGCAGGGGGAGAAGAACACAATAATGGGTTATTATTGGTGAAATCCTCTCCAGTTAGTGTCGGGTGCCCCAGGGTGTGCTTGATATGAATGAAGGATTCGTAGTGAATGGTGGTTTATGTGTGAGGGTTTAGATAATCCATAGAGCATTGACAGAGCAGAGGAGAAAAGAGGAGCTTTGAAGAAGTTAAAGGTGAGGAAACAATGGCTGCAGGAAAGATAATATGGTGAATAATGAAGTTTCTCTGAAGAATGCATTAGTACTCGGTGTATGTGTATTGCAATAGTAGTACATTTTATGAAGGTGTAGAGTTTGCATATGAAAAATCTCTTTCAAGGATGTTGTGGGTGGTTGCCAGGACATCGCTGCACAGCGTCTAAAGTGTTCTGAGCAAGTCAACAAAAAAAAGTATATATTTTCACCTAGCAAGCTAAAAAATTGCTTGTGTTGCTCGACCTATGGTGTGGTATGGTATTCATTGTCCAGTAAAAAATATATATATATATATATATAAATAATATTTTTTTTATTTTGGATGCGATTAATTGCGTTAAATCATTGATATATATATATATATATATACACATATATGCATGTATATATTTAAGAAATATTTGCATGTATATACTGTATATATATATATTATATAAATAGAAATATTTTAAATATAAATAACACATTTTTCTTAAATATATACATGTATTTATATATACAAAATAAATATACACAGTACACACACATATATTATGTAACCAAACTTTTATTTTGGATGTGATTAATCGCAATTAAACGTTGCCCAGCCCTACATACATATATATAAAGCCAAAATGTAAAATTATTAAAATAAAATAAAAATATTTAAATGATTTAAAAATAATTGAATTTGAATAATTTAATAATTTAAATATAAATATTTAAGTTACTTAAATATGAGTGAATAGTGTACAAGTAGCATATGGTCATTACCATAGAGATGATTTTAAAAATACATGAATAAATCATAGTGGTCAAAATGTGCATTCTGCAGAAACAGCTGGTCATGTGATACAGCTATTGAAATGTAAATGTGCAGGTACCAATGTAACCCATTTTAATGATGTGAGGGGCGAAGCGAGTAGAAAGTCACTCAGTGAAAGAGAAAAAGAGAAAAGAGAGCAAATCAAGGCATACATGGTGGGAGAGGAAACAGACAACTGGGAGCTGTCCGTCACAGTGGTGCTGAAATCAGGCGACGCACAGAACAAAAACTTTGTAATCCTGACCAAGAAGGGGTTCTGGGGGGTTAGCGATTTCTGTCAAATGGTTGTGAAAATACAAAGTATAAAAAATATTATATGTATAACAAAACTGCACTCAAGAAAAACTGAAATAAAAATGTGTGGATCCAGGAAAAAAATCTAAAACTTGTATGCCCACCTAAAAAGACTGACATCCTATAGGAAGGTAAAGTAACTGTATACAGTGCTGCAATCTACATTGGACTGGAAATTTGGCAGTCCGGTAAAGAACGTAATAAAACCCTCACTGCTGTGACCATTAAAAACACTATAACATAACTCAACCAATCTAAAACATCGGCCCCTATTAGCCTTACAGCACAACAGAACAATATCAGTCGTCCTTTATTTCTTCCAGGGGATTTGGGCAATATAGGTCTTACGTAGGAGGGCATTCAATATATGCCAGACATGACCACGTTTAGAAAGACAGCCCTCGTGGTGTACTGGGAGTTCCACAGATGGTGTGTCCACTCGACTGGGGAGCAAGAGCCCAAGGGGAGTGTAGTTTTCTGTAGAGATGGCAATATGTTCCCCTGTCAGAAGGTTAGGCCAACTGGCAAGTGGGAAGAGTGTGGGAGGAAATGAGTAGAGAAAACAGAGAAATGCGTGCTTATGAAAAGATGGTATTCAAGTATTTAGAGCAAAAGGAATGGGAGAAAGAGAAAAAAAGGAAGGGGTCTGGGGAAAGACCTTGGCCCAAAATATCTCAGAGGACAGTCACGCATGCAGGCCTACACGCATGTGCAAGCTTTCAATAACACACGCACATGCATTCACATGTGCACATTCATGATTTCAACTCACTTCACGAAGATACAGAGCACCATTCATAAAGCTCAAACTGATTTTCATTCCAGCATAGGCACAAGAAGGTAGAAAATAATCATACCTGACTCAAGGCAGAATCAATATATATAAATAGTTAGGCCTTTCTACGCGTCACTTTGTCCTCATCTCTGTCCTCATGACTTTCCTTAGAGTTCTTTTGTTTTTGTATTAAGGTAATGATATTCCATATCCTCTTTAAACCTTACAGAATTTTTTTCATTTCTTTTTTTTTTTCATTAGAACATAAGCATTTTAAGCCGTTTTTCCTCATGGGGACAGCAAGTTGGACCCTACAAAGTCATTTCACAAAGTGATTTCCGATTTTACTATCTTTGCAACCATTTGGTCCCTACAATACAGACAAACATGACGCTCACAAACACCTATATTTTTAACTCAATCATCATGGGGACTTCCTTATCTGTTTTACACTCGGCTAATGATGTTTTCTATCTCTTGCCTCTAAACACAACCCTTACAGAAACATTTCCACATATTTAGGCTACATATCATTAGGACATTATTTAGAATATTTCTACAGTAGGCTATGTCAGCTGTTCCCCACTATTGATTCCAGGTTTCACTATCTCTTCCCAATGAAGGCAAATCCTATCCCACACACAAACATTGTGTCAACCCCTTGTCAAATCCTCACAACCGCAGTAGCCTACTCTCTTTTCTCGTAGCGTTCCCAAAGTCAGCACTAGAGAAATGAGCAACATCCATGACACACACCAGTCCGTCCACGACACGAGCGCATAGTCTAACCTAACCACGAGTCTCGCGCTAAGTGCGACAAAAAAAAAAAAAAAAAAAAGAACGATACAAAACTCACATCTTACAATTTCGACTTTGGTCGCAAATTAGAGAAAATAATGTTACATTGACACATGTTAAAAATAAATAAATAAATAAATAAACAAATAAATAAATCAGCGTTTCACTATTGTAGGCTACGTGGTCCGCAGGACTATTGGATATGAATTGACTGGATCTGTCATACTTGGCTCGAAAGCACCGTAACGAATCGATCTCTCGACTTCAAACTATGCTGTCTAATCAGTCGCCACTCAAACAGCGACGGTAGCTAATGTGCATGAAGAAAGAAGAGCACGAGCACTCACCCTCCAGCACGCGACCCGAGTCAGCGCTGCACAGGCGTCGAGAGGAATAACCAAACGCCTGGAAAACCTTGACAGATTTCGCAGTTTTCTTCTCTCTCTACCTCACTCGCTCTTTCACACACTAACACACACACACACGCACACAGCACACACACAGCACACACACGCGTGTTCTCTTCCTCTCTTTCTCGCGCTCTCTCACGTCGCTCGCTCGCTCTCACTCTTTCAGCACTGCGGTGATTTGGCTGAATGGGGATGGGATGACAGAAGAGAGACTTTCTGTTTGACGTTGATGAGGCTCAATAAGGTCACAGTTAGTTTTAGGTCAGCATAAGTCGGTGAAGGCATGTGAGTCATACTGTACACGGTTAACGTTTAATTAGCAGATTGTTCCCTAAACAACAAAAATGTCGTCCTTTAAAACTAAAATGCGTACGAGCTTACTTTAACGTACTACATTTTCTGTAGTACAATTACTTAAAAAAGATATGTTATATATATATATATATATATATATATATATATATATATATATATATATATATATATATATAGATAGATATACAGTGATGTGAATAAGTTAGGACACCCATGCTAAGTTGCCTAAAAAGAGGAATAAAAAATCATCTTTTGGAAATTGATCTTAATGCCTTAATTAGAAAAATGAGGAAAATCCTTTAAGGACACCAATTTTCTTTGTGTATGAATAATGTATCATAAATAAATAAATGTTCTTCCTTAAAATACAGGGTGCATAAGTCAGGAGCCCCTATGTTAAATTCCCATAGAGTCAGGCAGATTTGTATTTTTAAAGGCCAGTTATTTCATGGATCCAGGATAATATCCATCCTGATAAAGTTCCCTTGGCCTATGGAATTAAAATATCCCCAAATCTTGACACACCCTTCACCATACCAAGATATATATATATATATATATATATATATATATATATATATATATATATATATATATATATATATGATATGTGTGTGTGTGTGTGTGTGTGTGTGTGTGTGTGTGTGTGTGTGTGTGTGAGAGAGAGAGAGAGAGAGAGAGAGAGAGAGAGAGAGATTCACACTTTTGTATACTAAAAACTTAATTTTAACAATATACTTTTACTTTAAGTATTTGTATGGTCTTAAATTAAAAATACATATATTGTCTTTTAAAATATATTTTAAGGTAACTAAGGTCATTTTTGCTAACATTTTATGAAGCGGATATTTACAGTGTCATTTGGGTGACTCTACATGTTTCAGTTCCTAACTGTATGTCATTAAAGTTAATATAACGACCAATTTGAGCCATTAAGATTTTTTTTTTCCAGTAAAACAAATGGATATTCACAGACAGCACAAAAGTGCTAAATGATGTCTTAAAGTTCAAATTAATGTCCAATATGTACTTATTAAACAATTTTAACAATATACTTTTACATTAAAATACAGTCTTAAAAATATATGAAGTACAAAATATATTAAATTAATAGGCCTACTTTGACATTTTAAAATGTAATATTCTCCACTGTATGGTTAGGTAATTAAGATAACTTTTTACTAACATTTTCTACTGTGCAAATGTTTTTCACATGCATTTTATTCTTCTTTAAAGAAAAAAATAATAAAAGCTATGAGAAACATAAACAGGATTTAGATGCCCATTATCTATAACCTTAACTCTCAATGAGAACTACTACAAATTTGTGTATGAAATGCAATGTGAAAGGGTGATGAATAACAGATGTTTAGGTCCATAACGTACTGTCAGATGTCCACTATACTGCAGTAAAAGAAAACTAATTCTGCTGTGGGAAACTTAAGAGATACCACTAGACTGCAGCACATGAGCAGATGTTTATAACACTGCAGTGAGGTGTGTGCGAGTGTGTCGAGTGGTGTGTGTGTGTGTGTGTGTGTTAGGGTTAGGTGTACAGGTATATGTTGCAGTGACTAAATGTCCCCACAACGATAATAACACCTGAGATCACCTACATTATGGGGACCCGCCAGCAGGTAATGGATTAATAAACATACTAATTATTTCTGTGAAAAGAAAGTTTTCTGTGATGGGTAGGTTTAGAGGTAGGGTTAATACAGTTCAAACTGTAGAAAATACAGTTTGAACAATATAAAAATCAGTATGGAGTATGGAGAGGCCCAACAAATATAGCGAAGCCGCACGTGTGTGTGTGTGTGTGTGTGTGTGTGTGTGTGTGTGTGTTTGTGTTGTATACACCTCTGTGTGTGTCTGTACGTGATAAACCTTTATGCTTTATGTGATAAAGAAAAAAACTGTGTGTGGTTCATGGTGCAGCACTGCACAGCCTTGAGCTTTTAACTCCATGCAGCAGAGAAGCACTGGCATTTGTGGAGCATGTGCATTTCTGCATGTGTGATTGAACAAGGAAGCATAAGGTGAAAAACAAAAGCCTGTCATTTGGAAACATTTAGATTATACCAAAACAGACTGCATATACACCAACAATCACACACCCACATTTTGTCCTCGGTATTAGTAAAACATTTAATATTCAGTCAATTCTATCAGGATCAATAATAGAGTTGAAAAATAGATTTTTAGGTTAATAATTCAAAAGATATCTGAAGCATTCTCATGTTTTATGCTTTGCTATTTATTCTATCTGACAGTGATTAAAAGAAAGAAAGAAAGAAAGAAAGAAAGAATAAGTAAAATAAATGCACCAAACAGTGGAGAATAGCCTACACAGGCTATTATTTCTACCTGATCTAAACCTGAAATTTGTTGATGTAACCTGATGTACTCAGTTTGATTTAGTTAAATAGTTTGATACACTCTCTGAGTAGTTTTGGCATGCTAATGAATATGAATTGATTAATTACTGAGTTAATTGAGTTAATTGAATATGACAACTGTTAATGTATTTGGTCTTGGCGGAAAAGATCTGCTATGCATAATGCTTCTGCAGAGCAAGTATGGACTTGCTATTGCCAATAGATACACAGACATGCAGCTATGAGCATGTAAGAGATGCTGCTGTTGAATGAATAGACAAAATCCCGTAGCAGATCTAGGCAGGTGGAGCTGGGGGAGGTAGAGGGTACACTGAACACTTACAGTGGACAATGAACCAGGTTATTTTAATGTTGAGCAAGCAATCTCACTGCAGAATCAGCAGAGGCCAATCAGCTTGTGATAATAGAGGGATTGATTGCAGATTGTATGTCAGACCTATCAGCCAGCGCCATCTAGAGCTGCATGACTAAACTAAAAATATATTTTGAAGAATTTGTCCAAACCTAGTTTGGACAAGTTTAGACAGTAACAAAGTTCAAGTCCAGGGAAGGAGGCAATAGGAACCGGCAAACGGTGAACGTACCTTTAATAATAAAAAAAACAACAACAAAGCGACAGTCCCTTAGACAACTTGCCTTATATAATTAAAATAAACCAACAACATAAAGTCTCAGACCTGGTCTTCTCTCGTCTTCCACTGTCGTCATTCCTCCTGTTATCCTTCTTTAGCTCCTCTGTGGGACTCGAGACCGGTGTGGTGCACCGATCACGCTCATGACACTCGCGCCACTGGCCTCACACCATTCCCAAGGCTCTTGGCCTTGCACCACTTGCCACAGACTCCATCGCCTTTCATTGTACGGAAAATGATTAAATAAATATATAAATAAAGGGTGTGTAAATTACAGAATTTTTAATTTCTGTGTGAATTGTCCCTTTAAATCAAATCTAACACTTTTAGGTCAACATTGTGTGTGTGTGTGTGTGTGTGTGTGTGTGTGTGTGTGTGTGTGTGTGTGTGTGTGTGTGTGTGTGTGTGTGTGTGCGCGTCCTGGTAAACCCTACATTATAGAGACAAAATGTCCAAAATGGCAAAATTATTGTCCTTGTAGGGAAATTGTTTTGTCCCCATGAGGAGAACAGCTTCTAAATCATACTAAGTGATGTTTTTTGAAAGTGTAAAAATGCAGAAAATGTTCTGTGTTGGGTTGGTTAATGGGATAGTTCACCCAAAAATGAAAATTACCCCATGATTTACTCACCCTCCAGCCATCCTAGGTGTATATGTGTAATTGGAGTTATATTAAAACATGTCCTGGCCCTTCCCAGCTTTAAAATGGCAGTGAATGGCCGTATATTTTTTTAAAGACATCAAAATGCATCAATCCATGATAAAAGTGCTCCACACGGCTCTGGGGGAATAAAGGCCTTCTGAAGCGAAGCGATGTATTCATGTAATAAAAATATCCATATTTATAACTCTATCAACTAATATAACTATCTTCCGGCAGATGGCCTACACAAGTCGACTTACGCCAGAAGAGTAACACTTGACGATGTATGACGTAACATGTAGGAGTAGCGTAAGCTTTGACGCCTCTCTCGGTTAAAATAAAAACAGGGCTGGGCAACAAACTTAAGCTCCTCTGACATTTCTCTTTAAAAACTCTTGTTTTAGACTACTAATTTGTGACTGGAGTTTTGTTTGGCTATTTTCCTATCCACGTCCTTCAATGCGTCAGGTCAAGGGTCACTCTTTAGCCGTAAATCAATGCGTACGGCCGTCTACCGGAAGCTAGTTATTTCAGTCGATAAAGTTTTAAATATGGATATTTTTCTTACACAAACGCATTGCTTCGCTTCAGAAGGCCTTTATTAACCCCCCAGAGACCTGTGGATTACTTTTTTCATGGATGGATG